>NW_018127990.1:353514-359556 GCF_001952655.1 Monopterus albus | reverse complement strand
TGTAAGAATGTTAACACTATGTAATATTTCTACTTGTGTGATGTAGAAGATAATTATCAAAGTATGTAATTATGTAAGAATGTTAACAGTCTGTAATATTTTTTAGTATATCACTAGCGTGGTGTAGAACAAAATTATCTATGTAGAGATACTGCTTGCAAACCAATGATGGTAAGATGATGTCATGGGGTAGGACTAGATAAGTCTAACTTCTTCCTACTCCGTTCAAGCATGTACTAGGTATAAGCAAATTGAAAATATATTTGTGGATTGGTCTGGAATTATGTGTGGTTACATACTGACTGTTGTTACATGTTTGAATGAATAAATAAATCAAATCAAATCAAGTGGAGAGATCCAACTCTTTCTCTGTATCGTGATGTAACCCTGTGGGGGACAAACCCCAAACACATCTGTCAGTTTCAAAAATCACACACTACACCTGGGAAAAACACAAAAACAGCTGTTGCCTCATCCCCCGACAGAACTCCACATCTGCTGTGCAACACACACAAACACACAATCACAATTCGTGCTATCAACAATCATCTGGTTGATACAAGAGATGCAGAGCAGTCAAAACAACCAAGACCACATGTGTCTACCATCTGGAGCACTTTCCCACCAAAAGCCTAAAACTCTGGAGTTACCACGGCAACCAAAACTCATAACACATCAGTCAGCTGATAAGGCTTTTCCTTTTTCTATTGAAGACCGAATTTTTTGGTTTAAGCTGTGACATCTGTATAAATAGGTGTCTAATATTTTCCCCCCACCTCATGTTGAAAATGGGGTGTGTAAAACTGTGTAATTACTCTCAATATTAGGGCTATATAACTAATGATTATTTTGAATATCAGATATGTTCAGAACAAAATAGCAAAAAATATATCGATATTGGCAAGGGTTATATACATATACGGGAAAGCACTACGCATTTTGTATTCTTCATTGATTCTACCATACTTGGAGTATGGCGTTGAAAATTGGGGAAATACATACAAAAGCTCACTTCAACCATTGTATATATTACAAAAAAGAGCGATAAGAATTGTGCATAAGGTAATAGAATTGACGAGTTTAAACATAAATATAAAGGTATGTGTCAATCAAGATATATGCAAGAACAGGCTCAATGATTAATTACATGGACAATTGTGGGTGTGGTGTACATTTTGTAATAATTCTTTGGTATATTACTTGTGTGATGTAAGAATGTTAACACTGTTATAATCTTTTTTTAGTATAATATGTGTGTGGGTAGAAATGAATCATTTACTGCTTGCAAACCAATGATGGCAAGATGATGTCATGGGGTAGGACTGGATAAGTCTGACTTCTTCCTACTCCATTCAATCATGTACTAGGTATAAGCAAATTGATATTGGATTATGTGTAAAATTATGTGTGTTGTCATATCAACTGTTTTTACATGCTTGAAAGAATAAATCAAATCAAATCAAATATAAATTAATCTTCAATTATTTGATTATGATTATTTTTTTAATCAACAAGCTGATTACAACTAGGACTACTGGCCTGTCCTTCTTCATGAAACCACATTCCTATGTCTCCACTTAGGAATAAAGTATTGACTGTTTGGAGAAGAATTGCGCCAAATTTTGGTTGAGTTTATAAAAAAAGGTCAAGATAATAAATTATAGTCTAAAGAGTAATTCAACAGGTAGACAGAAGTTTGTCACATGTTCTTTTTTTAATTATAGTTTGGTGCCAGTACATGCTGATTTCATAAAAACAGACACCAACCCAGACTGAGGTTTGTGTATTTCACACAAGAAAGACTGCAGTAGGACTTCTGCTTGCATGGTTGAGATATTAAAGGAATAGGAGTGTTTGAGGTACATCCCCTGGATAAAACTGAGATATAATAAAAATAAAATGTACCTCCAAATGCCTGGTCCATCTTAAAAGCTTTAAATCAGTTCAGTACCAATACTGACCTTATTATAAAATAAAATTAAACACTATTTTAACTACTACCATTATATTTTTATTTTATTTATTATATTTTATTTAATAAACCTTAAATAACAGCATAACTAAATCTGTACAGGTCTAAAGTGTATACAGTTTACAGTAAATAAATTGTGTAGTGACAGCTTAAAATATATGCAGAAGTCTGTCATTTTTGACACATAACATGAGCTTATTCTTGGTGATCATTCCTCATTCTACCTATATTTTCAGTATTTTGGTAGTTTTGTATGGTGACAGGCAAACATACACATTAAGCAGGGGCACGCCATTTTCAGTTACCATGTTTTTTTGTATAAGAAAACAGAGCTGCAACTTGGACAATGGATACCGGCCTATATTGTGCAAAAGATGCAATAATTTTATGTCCAGATGGACAGAGGAGTTTTGAATATAGAAAAAGAGAGAGGCACAAAGTGGGGCTGATTTATCATGTAATATTTATGTACTCCCGTAACATTTATTGTTGTTAAGCAAACTATTTTTTCATATAATTTTCTACAGTCACAATCGTTTCAGTATGGAGACTTAGAAATCCACTGATGGTGAGAGAAACCTGGCAGACAGAGAATGAGTAACCTTTTCTTTCTCCCGTCAAACGTTGACAACAATGTTATATTGTTATGCAGTGGTTTTCACAGGGAACACTAGCCGTTTTCTACTAAATATGTAGCACTGCATAGAAAGGCCAAAAGTCTTAACATCCTCTAGAAAACCACCAGTCACTCCTATTATGACAGATATGAATCTGTAAAACCAGTAAGGTACCTGTCACGTGGTATCAGGGAAGCAAAGTACAGGTATACTCAAAAAATAAAACATTTTACAGACAACAGAGATACATGGCACATGTGCAACTCCATCACAGATTACAGACTCCAGGCACAGATCTGAAACAGTGACACATCCTTCCCAGATCAACTCCATGACTTCTATGCACTGTCTGATGCACTGAACAACACACCTGCATGTATGATTCCTCCTCCCTCTGGTAACCACACACTCCGCCTGTCTCCAGCCAGCGCGCAGAGAACACTTTCTAGAATCAACCCCTGCAACACAACTGGGCCAAATGGCATACCTAGAGGTGTATTCAGAGACTGCACCGAACAACTCAAAGATGTCCTCACTGACATATACAATATCTCCCTGAGTCAGGCACCTGTTCCCAAGCACCTTAAGTCCACCACAATCATACCAGTGCCAAAGAGACGGCCGTCATTATGCTTAGATGACTACCAACGAATCACACTGACCCCCAGTGCTTTGAGAGATCAGTCATGCCGTTCATCAAATCCATCTTCCCTGAAACTCTAGAGTCACTACAATTTGCATATCAGACCAACAAGTCTTCTGATGACTTGATATGCACTGCTCTTCACACTGCTCTGACCCACCTGGAACACAAGGACACTTAGGTAAGAAAGAATGGTGTTCATAACCTTCAACTCAGCATTCACTACCATCATCCCTCAGATGCTTGTGTGAAAACTGGCCATGCTGGGCCTTCACACCACTTTCTGCAACTGGAACCTAGACTTTATCACAGGAAGACCACAGTAAGTCTGGATTGGCAGCAGAACCTCAGACAGTGAGCACCAGAGCTCCTCAGGGTTATGTGCTCAGTCCAATACTGTTCACTTTGCTGACCCATGACTGTATGGCCAGATGCAGTTCAAACCTCATCATCAAGCGTGCTGATAACACAACAGTAGTTGGTGTCATCAATAAGAATGATGGAACTCCATACAGAGAGGAGATGGACTAGGTGATGCAGATCGTGCAGGAATCAGAATTTCTACCTAAATAGTGAAAAGTAAGGAGACTGACTGAGTTCAGGAGAAACTGTGCTCACCATTGCCCCCTAATAATCAATGACTCTGCTGTGGATAGGGTCAACAGCACCAAATTCCTGGGGATGCATAATGATGACAAGCTCTCCTGGACTACCAACATCACATCACTGGCAAAGAAATCTCAGCAGCATCTCCACCTCCCACAGAGGCTGAGGAAGGCAAGTGTCCCTCCCCCTGTCAGGATTACATTTTACAGGGGTGCCACTGAGAGCATTCTGACAAACTGTATCATTGTCTGGTATGGCAACAGTAACATCCCTGATCAGAAGACCTTACAGATGATAGTGAAGACAGCTGAAAGAATCATTGGCTCCCCTCTGCCATCACTGTAGGACACTTTTAAAACACGGTGTGCACAAAGAGCCACCTGAATCACCATTGACCCCTCCCACAACCTTTTTACTCTCTTACCACCCTGACGGAGGTACAGGAGCAGCTGAGCCAGAACTAAGAGACTTCACAATAGCTTTTTCACTCAGGCCATTAAAACTCTAAATGCGCTACCACTACTACCTTCCATCTAGTATTATCAACTGTATCCAAAACCATAAGGAAGCACATCCATCCATCCATTATCTATACTGCTTATTCCTGAATAGGACCACAGGGGAGCTGGAGCCAATCTCAGTTGGCATTGGGCAAGAGGTGGGGTGCACCTTGGACAGGTCACCAGTCTATCACAGGGCTGACATACAGACAAACAACCCCTCACTCACACTCACTCCTATGGGCAATTTAGAGTTGCCAACCACCCTAGGTTGCATGCCTTTGGACTGTAGGAAAAAGCCGGAGTACCTGGAGAGAACCCACGCAGGCACAGGGAGAACATGCAAACTCCACACTGAAAGGCCTCGGGTTGGCCGGGGCCCAAACCTGGATCATTCTTGGAAGTACAGACAGTTATTTGTAAATATGCACCTTATTGATCTATATTGTGACTGTAAACACAAATAGAGTCCATCTATACACTCACGGCCACTTTATTAGGTACACCTGCACACTTGCATGCAATTCAGTGCAACATTTTTGTCTTAGCATCTGTGCTGAAGCTCAAAATCTTTTATGATAATTTCACCAAAAACAAAGTATAAATTCAATTATATGTTTATTATTGCGGTCATAGTTAAAGGTGGTGGGTGTTAAGGTGGAAGTGTGGCATTGAACTGCATACAGGTGTACCTAATAAAGTGGCCGGTATGTATCTGAACATATTGTTAAATTACAGTAAAGCTTGACTTGCCTTGAGAGGATGAATGGCGGTCTGTGCATCAGTAGCGCCTCAACAAATAAACAGCAGTATGGTCTTAATCACACTCAGTGCAGCTGAAACTACCCCATAAAACCTAGTCAAAGCCACCAAACCTCAATTTTCAACATGTCATGCAGTAATAAAATACTGATAATTTGTCACAGTGCAGTCCACCAGAATCTAAAACAATCTCCATTATTATACCTCAATTATATTTATAACGAGTTAGCTGGAAGCTAATTAAACTTTTACGGACCTACCTCTTAATCTGGAAAACGACACCAGCCCACGTTAGCCAGTGCTGCTGGTAGGAGTACAGCTTGATGCCACATAACACGTTTATAGGCTCTTGGGTAACGTTACCATATCAGTTAGCGTTAACGTTAGCTGTCAGACTGCTCAGCTTCTTGACCTTAGCCTGACAACGAGCTAAGTCAGGTAGGCTCATCTTGCATCAGCTTAGAGTGAAAGTACAATTCCACACAGTTTCATGTTATCTTCTTTTAGAATCCAACGTTTCCTGAACTCCTGCTCTGTGTCCCGGACACTGACTGAAAACAATGACGTTAGCTCGGCGTTTATGTGACGCTAGCATTACATGGTCACGCTAGCTAACTAGCTCCTTCACGGTTTGACATTACGCATAACGGTTAGAGGCATAACACCATACCCTCAAGATTACTGAGGGCACAGTAAGCTGACTTCACGGAGGTCACGGCGGATCCGCTTCAGAGATCGTAGAGGTTCATTGATGTCTGTCGCCAGTATCCAGACTCACTAAGGGCGGAAAATGATCCTGGAGGCTAACGTCATTACAGTGAAGCTAACACAACCTTTTTGGTTTACACTTCAGTAGCATGTCTGCGGCGCTTTGCCGCCACCTACAGCCCAGCTAGGTCTGCAGTATCCATCTAGCCCCGCCTCCTCCTCTTCTCCTCCTTC
>NW_018127990.1:341813-350404 GCF_001952655.1 Monopterus albus | reverse complement strand
GTGTGTATATGTATATGTGTATATATAACACATACAAAGCAGTGAAAGCTGTTTAAATTAATTAAACCTAGTCTTAACTATGACCGATTATAATATAGCCATATCTATTACGCGCGTTAGTTTGTACATTTCCAGACTAGCTTTGCAAAGTTAGTTCCATTGGCAAATTGATTCTATATAAATGCGGATGCCATTTCAGCTTTATTGGCCATTCGACTCCGGTACAGAGGCTCTCATTTCATTATCTTAATTTTAAAAATTAAAAGCATTACAAACACATACAAAAAGTACACATATTATATTCATGTATTAATGTTATTTTGGAGTGGGCAAGTACAAATGATGAAATCATTAAACCATATCCCTGTATTCCACTATACTGTCCCTGTTTCAAAGTGTATTTTCCATGGATTGACTGAACATAAATGTTTGTATTTTCGAACCTCAACTGTTGCCTCCACGGCCTTTTTGAAAAGCTACTAAACTGTAGAGAGGTATTGTTTGCAAAAATAAAATGTGAAGGGTCGGTCATTTTAACAAGTAAATTAGCTACGGGGATTGTTCAGTAAGTAGTGAGTTAGCAGTAATGGTAGTGGTGGGAGTGATAGTGTTAGCAAATGATTGCGTAATGTAAGGTGTCTTTATATTTTGGCTCCCTAGCCCCATGGTTTTAAATAAATTCCAAGTGACCATAAATGCAACATCGTCTGACGTAGACGTCCAAATGAATACGTTTGATTGGCCAATAATTTTATTATAAAAAGAGAACTGGCCAATCGGTGAAGTCCTTCTTGGTCGTTGACAGCAACCAACGTACACAATTTAACATCCAGGAACTGGTGTATTGTCTCGTAGGGGGGTTAGTCTAGAGCTGGACAAAACTACTCATCAAATCATAAATTGTGCAATATTCGTATGTTTTTGTTTTTATAAGGTTGTCGGTAAACGTGGCGCTGTCTGTAAATATTTTGCTGGCATGAATCTCGGGTGAGTCTGCTGTTTCAAATGAGCAATAGCTAACTCAGCTAACGTTTGAATGTGTCGCAGCGCAATATAATATGGATGTGTATTGTGTATTTGTGTAACCGGTCGCCTTTAATTATTATACCCCGGTTACATTTGCATCTAAATAGATGCAAATACACAATACAATAAACAACAAACGTTTTTGTAAAACGCGAAACATAACTAGACATACATGCATAGTGCAGATATTAACGTTATAGTGTCTACTGTTTATTGTAGGCTACATAGTCAACAAGAGATAAAGGCGAAACAACAGAGCTGTAAATATTAATGTAACTAGAGTTTCTGCACTAAAGAAAATTAAAGTCATTCTGGGTTTAGACTTAAAACAAACAACAACAGCATGTTGAAACTCTAAAGTGTTCGGATAAAAGGTTCCGTTTTTTAGATGTGATTGTGTGATTTGTTTAAAATGACAGACTGTTTATGTAAAAATGGATGAAAGCTGTGAACCTTTAGTCAAGGACAGTCAGTATGTTAGCACCGGATACAGCACCAACTTAGCACTAAATCACAGACCTGTCTGTTTAGTTCAGTTCATCATGGCCCCACAAGAGGAAATTAATTGTGAAGCAAGGCAGCATTAAACACAATAACACATCAACACAATAAGACAACTGAAGACATTTAAAGAGTGGTACTTTACAAGCAGTACAGAATACTTTTGCAGTCTGTTTACTATTTTCATGTGATTGTGTTTTTTCATATGCCACGATATACAGTATATATATTTTTTGCAAACAGAGATGGGCTGCTGTTCGAACTTGAAAATGGAAAACCCAAGTTGATTTTACTCAGTCATGGTGAGACCTGTCAGCCTTTATGTCTTTTCCATGGAACGTTCACTCACTTGTTGATATTCTGATTTGGTGCTTTTAGTTAAAGACTTAATTTATTAAATAGAGCTTTGCTAAAATGACAAGTTAATTAATCAGTTAGTTGCATGACAGCAAATGAATCAATGACAATTTTGACAATAGACATTGGTTTTAGTGTAGTTTTTTAAGTTAAACGGTATTTTATATATGTACAGTGAGTCTGGCGAATTGTTTCATGCACATTACTTTTATATAAGTTACATACTATTATTGTAAAAATAGCTTTTAAGTAGGATATTTCATTGTTTTCAAATGAATGACTAATACCTTTTAGTTGATTTTGATAAGATCCAACCATCATATCCACACAGGTTATTAAAAAGCGTTGTAAAGGTGTAAACCTTAAAAATAAATGTAAATGGTTGTTGGGCTCATATAGACATCAGGTTTTGCCTTATTTTAAACCAACAGAGCTATTAGTGAGTATAAACCTGTGTGTAATATTTGTGGCTGATCACTGTCACATTCCACCGCAGGTGTTGAGAAGAATCCAGCCAAGGTAGGAATTATTATTACATTTCTACACATAAAACCACCTGGAAGTCCACATACATTTGAACACATATTGCTGTGTACTGCACAAGTTTATATTTCTATTAGACAATAATGTTGATAGGCAAAAAATAAAACTACCCTGGTTCCATCCCTCAGAGTTTTGTCTGACTTAATTTAACTTCATTCCAGCAGCTGTCCTTCAGGCCCAGAGCGGCTAACATCCTTAGCTCCAGGCAGCCTTCCTGTGTGGAGGAGGTGCAGGAGGAGCATCCAGCCTGGCAGCAGGCAGGGAGGCACAGAGAGGCCAGGAGCAAGGCAGAAGGAACAGCCACCTCTTTCACCTGCAACACCGCCTCCACTGAGGGGAGGAGCACCAGACTCACGTTATCCAAGACACATGACCATAACAAAGGACCCAAGGTGAGTGTCATGGTGCATCCCATTTGTTTGCTTCACTGATTAGACATTATCATCTGGTTATCCTCTGATTGGACATTAAACTGCTCTGCCTCTGTGTGTATGCTCAAGGTGAAGCCAGAGAGACACAAATACAACACTACCGTTTACTCCCAGAGAGCCAATGGGAAAACAGGACAGCCTCAGACCAGTGGGGCACGAGGCAGTGCTAAGACCAGACTAAAGGACACACTGGTCAGTGGGGAAACAGGATCGAAGGACGACGTGGTGTGTCTGACCCAAGAGCAGCAGCAACAGATCCTCAGCTCTGTCCAGGCCTCCAGCAATGGCCAACACCCACCTGAGGACCACAGAACCAAAGGTCTTAGTAGTAATGGTAGTATTGTGTTAACACTGATTGTAGTATCCTAACAAGAACTGCAGCACACAGAGAACTCCTGCACATTGCAAACAGACACAAAGGTGGCAAAAATCCACTAACAGTATTAATACAAATTAGGATTGTTTCTGATGAGCCAACAATTTATTTATTACATGTAGAAAAACAGACTTTTCCTTCTTGTCGGTATTATGTTAAACCTCATGTCTTTTCCTCTGTCCAATCAAACAGACTCACAATCTGGCTCCGTGCTGAATGGTGAAGGAGAAAAGAATACACAGGAAGACAGAGGAGGGGAAGCGATAAAGAAGGGAGAAAGAGGAATAACTGATACAACAGGAAGTTCACAGGACAAGGACAGCAGGTGAGGTGTCACCAAAACGGGCGTTTCTTTAACATGTCTGTGTTGCTGACGAAGAAACCATTTAACCTTTTCTTTAGCTGAGCAAATGTACAGGGATGTAGAAATTCAGCTGAATGTCTTATCTCCAGAGGGTCTTTCAGGGGGGTCTGTCATAGAATTTAAAGCTTCTGGTATTAGATCACAGTAAATATAATCAAACAGTGATCAGGGTCAGAGGTCACAGACCATTAGGACCAGTTGGACTTGACTTCTGTATCATATACTTTACTGTTGTAAACACTGCAGGTGTTTGGTTTTCAGTGTCATTTACAGGCCTTGTGCTGCTGCACCCTAACTCTATTCTCTAGGAGAAGTGGATGGGGACAAAACAAGCTTAAAAGCTTATTAACAAGAAACATTATGATAGTTTTCTGGTTTGGAGATAATTAGTTTTACAATTTGCACATTTGGTTCAACAGTACTGTCAGCAGTTCTAGAGCAGGTTGGGTCGATTATAATTCCACATTGCATAGATGTTTTTACAAGTCTGTATTTATAAAATGCTAGTTAAAAGTAGACTGTGGTTGCTATTGGTCAGGTTGTCTGGATGTTTGTTCAGCTGGTTGGAAGAGCGACATTTGGACAGAGCAGCTATCAACGCCAAGAAGGCTCAGTGGAGGAAAGAACTAGGTACACACACACAACCATTTTAAAACTAATCCAGATTTATGTGAATTCTAATGACTTCTTCCAGCTTTTACAGTTTATCTTAGGTTTAAGGCACATTTGCTGTTTAGTTCAGTGTTTCCAGCAGCAGCAGACAAACTCTGATAAACCCAGTGTACGCTACCCCCCCCAGTACCAAACAACAGAGACAAGTGACAAGGTGGTGAAGAAAGTGAAATATCTAGCAGCAGAAGAGCCAGATATTTTTCTCAGGAGTAAGTGGAGACCAAAACAGAGTTAGGATAGTGAATACTGGGCTTACATTTAACAAGTGGACACAAGCTTACAAACTAAAATGTTTGTTCAATTCCTTTATATTTTTTGCCTTAATTAACTGGTCTCCAAATCCTCACCAGAACATGCTTAAAAAGTCACAGAGGTAATCCATACCCCAACCTAAACACAAGCCTTATTCTGAATGTATAATCCCACACAAATTCCCAACCTTTTCTGCTAGATGCACTGTTGAGAATCTCACTGCTAGTGTTTGACATTTTTTGGCTATATTATTAATCAGAAATTACAAGGTACAATTGACAATAACATCTATGTACAGCTTTATTAAAATTATTCTGACAATTGAAATAATATTCTGGTTTTGTGTGTCTGTCTGTAGATGAGCAAGTGGCACTGAAGCAGCGTTCGGCCCCTGGCAGGCTCCAGGTATGGCACATATTTCACCACCAATCTCTAGAGTTTCACTTGGCTGGTTGTTTTTATCAGCGTGGCAAAACTCAGGTCCAATTTTATTCATACAGCCTGATATCAAAAATCACCTCAATTTGCCTCAAGGGCCTTAACAAACTGTACAGCATATGAGGTGACTGCAGTTTTGATTACATCCAAAAACAGAATACTAAGCTAACAGCAAACTAAAATGCAGTGCTGATAACTTGTGTCCACCGAACAGTTATTCTGACACGTGTGTTTCTCTGATTTTGGTTGAATTGCACCGTGTAATGGTGTAATCTACTCTAAGTGCTACTTAGAGTAGATTAGTATTAGTTAAAGTCATTATTAGGTGCCATAGGTTCCAGTTACTACAGACAACAGACCATAGTTGAAGCAGAGAGGCACTTTTTCATTGTGTGCTTTTCCCATGGAGGCTGATTTTGCATGGGAGAGAAAATGTTGCAACATGTCTGGAGATTGTTTTGGATATTTTTTCAACAGTCAAGAACGAAACATGTTTGCTGATGTATTCCGTGGTTGTCATTTTAACTAAAGGTCAGAAATCAAAACATGATGTACAGTGTGCAGTTTATGAAACCTGTAATTCAGCTCGAGATCATCAAATGGTGTTTTTCCATCAGCACGGGTCTGCCCACTTGAACCATGCGGAGCTGGGGAGGCACGGGTTGGCCTCCGTTTTCATCTGTTCCTAGCTGCAGGGTGTAATCATGCTGATTCGGGCTCAGCCAGCCCTGTTTCTACCCAGAGCCGAATGGGGCCGAGCTCTGCCTTCAGCACAGCTGGCTGAAACGTGGCACCACAGGAAAGTCCCTTTACATTGAGCATCGACTTTTTATGTGTTAACTTCATTGCAGTAAGATTTGAAAGTGGAGCTTTTTACTTGGTCTTCTGATGAGGGGTTAAAATAATGCCTAGCACCAAGGGCTCCATGTCGCAAGCTAGTAACATCACACCAACACTCAGACTTGTGTGTCCCATCTTGGCAGCTTGTGCTGCCTCCATGTGATCAAAATGTGGAAGACAATGTGTTATATGGTGCACTGGAAACACAACCCTGCTGACTCAAGAGCAGCTCAGCATGGCTGCGCTTGGCAGGGCTCACCCGTCCCGATGAATAAAAACACCAAAGCATATGAATTGATTACAGATTGACAAAGCACAAACACATTTCTTTTCATAAAATATTTCAGTCTGTGCGTGTGTGTGTGTGTGTGTGTGTGTGTGTGTGTGTGTGTGTGTATATTTCAGGCTGAAGAGGAAACAGAAAGTGTGTTTTCAGTTCAGAGCTCTATCAGCCTCAGAGAGCAGCCTGCAGCCATCAGATCCAGCCTCAAACTCGGGGTAAATCTGACCTGTTAACAGTCTGAGCTGCACATCTGAACACTGCAGCTTTCCACCCTGTAATTTGACTTTTCATCTATGTCAACACAAAGATGCTGAAGCTTAGATGACAAATACTAACATAGCACATGGACAACAGGGAGAGAATGATCTTGATACAGTAACTGTTCATTTCTCCACACTGTTGATACCGTGACACTTTTCCTGTTTGTCAACAGGAAAGAAAAATTTTGCTTCTGTGCTTTACGTATATGAATCAAGTGTGAACTGTGTTGATTTGTAGGAGGTCACGCCAATGGAGGAAGTGCTGAGTGCTGAGAGGAGGAAGGAGCAGAGGAAGCACTGGCTGGAGGAGCTAGACCGACAGAAGGAGGAGACGGCTGAACGCAGGAGGCAAGAGAAACTGCTCCAGAGCCAGGTACAGTAGAGACACAACAAACTAGACATGTACAGCAGAGACATGATAGAAACAAGACAGGCATGGTAGTGACAGAATAGAAACAAGACCCACGGTAGAGACTCAGTAGAAACCGGACAGGTGCAGTAGATACTCAGAGACCAGATAGGTATAGTAGAGATGTAGCAGTATGAACAGGCAGATTTAGTGGATCATAAGTAATTAATCATGTTAGTTACTGCTGTGTTTCATGTCCTTATTGGCCCCATGATCATGTGACCTTTATGTTTAATGTGTCCCGGCAGACGGAGGACCATGAGCTCTGGGCCACACACTTTGAATCGCTGCAGAGGAGGCCTGCTGTTCACACCACAGCTCTGTCAACTCTGCCACCAGCTCCATCCAGAGGCTCTGAACGAGGAGAGTGGGAACCCTTATCCAGACTGTCCTTGGTCGGGGAAGCAGAAAGTAGCTGTGGAGCAGAGAGTGTTGCTGGTGCTAGTGTGGACACAACCAGTGGGTACCAGACCAGAGCCAGGTAGGAGGGAGGGGTGACAAATTAGAAGGCAACAGGTACAAGTGGGTCGATGGATGTAACTTTGGAAAAATTATTTTACCAGGTTATGGATGTGGCTGTAAAATCAAACATGATTTTCTGTTGATGGCTCTTGAGTATTGGGCCACCGGCAGATGACCTGCCATCCCCGCTGTGTTGTCATGCTGCAGAATGAATTTCAACAGATCAGTGTCCTGATGACACAGAGAAACTGATACAAATCTAAATCTGTACTTCAGATTTTGTGTAAATATGTGTGTACTTAACACACCTTTTGTACAGCAGTGTATGTGAATAAATGTTTATTGTATTTCTTACTTTTTTTCTCGTTTTTCGTCCAGCTATCTGCGGACCATGACGGCCCTGCTAGACCCTGCCCAGATAGAGGAAAGAGAGAGGAGGAGGCTTAAACAGCTGGAGCAGCAAGTAGGAGGAGGAGAGGGTGGAACACTGGGAGGGAGAAGTACATTTAGGGAAGCTAAGTTCTAAATATTTAAGTCTCTCTCCTCCTCCTGTGTTGTCCACCAGCGAGCGATCGAGGCCCAGGTGGAGGAGCGGCGGCAGCAGAGGGAGCGAGAAGAGGTGAGGAGGAGAGAAGAGGAAGAGGAAGAAGAGAGGAGGGTGGCGCTGGAGAGGGAGATGCTGCAGAGACAGTATGAGTGGGACTCAAAGAGGGAGTGGCACAAGGTCAGAGAACAACACCTACAGGTGAGCTAACTGTACACGATTCTTCAGAAAAGTAATTTTCTCCACACCATCACTGAGTGTATTTTCTGATAAATGCAGAATCTTTTACTGAATTTTTCTGTATGGCAGTTGTATATAGTTGCTTTTAATGCATATGTGTGTCCTCCAGCAGCTAAACAATCAGGCAGAGCAGCCAAAGGAGACACTGAAGCCAAGTGGTGAGTAGAGATTAGTGCAATAAATGTCCTAATATTCTGACCCTCTCATGCATGTAACTGGGGAGGACAAAAATATAGAGACACCTCTGAATATAATGTAGTCTAGTACAACACCACCTTTAACTATGACCTCAATAATAAACATACAATTGAAATGAAGAACTGACTAAATCTTCTTTCTTTACATTTTCTTTTTTGTTATTACATTTGTTTCTACTTGCTGTTTTTAAGTGCCTTTAGATTTTGTGTTATTATTTATCTGCCTTATATTTCACCTTGTATTGTTTGACATTGTGGAGCAAAGTAAGAATTTCATTGTACAGGGAAACACGGTTCCTTACTGTGCACATGACAATAAAAACTTTGAGTGGTGTGTGTGTGTGTGTGCGCTCAGCAGTTACCAGACATTGTGACTGTTTGGAGGAGGAGGAGGTC
>NW_018127990.1:334712-341771 GCF_001952655.1 Monopterus albus | reverse complement strand
AAGCCACTGCTGTACAGACAGGTAACTATTATTCCTCATTACTAATATTAGCATCCTAACTACTGCTGCTGTGGGAAGTACTAGTACTGCTTGTAGATCAGTGTACGAGGAGCTCATGGTGTTGATTGATTTAAACTATACTAAGTGGTGAAAGCTTCCTTGTCCTTCTCTTTCTGTGTAGAAGCAGCTCCCTCTCTCCCGCTCAGAGCAGAAAGAGTTCAGACTTCTGATGTCTCTGCACAGTACGAGCCACCTTCTTCTCTGTCTGCTGCTCCTCCTCCAAACAGGAGCCGAGCAGTGAGAGCAGGCAAGGAGAATGTCTGTCTGCCCGGAGGAAAAGGAGGAGGAGACCCATATGAGGCATTTGCCAGGACAGAGAGGAGCAGGAGAGACAAGAGGAAGCCGGAGTGGAACACACAGAGGTAGAAACACAGAAGTTGTTTATTGTAACTCAGTTTAGAACCTCTCACTTGATGTCCTGCCATTCTTCCAGGCCCAGCTGTCAGTTTGTTCCAGCCTCGGCACGTTACCCTGCCGCTCTGCAAAGGAGTAGGCAGGAGAGTCGACTGAAGAGGCAAGCCGAGCTCCTCGCCCTGCAGGAGAGGACCTGTCTGCCCAGGACTGACCTCGCTCCTCCTCAGAACCCCACACAGACCGAAACCAGTCCCAGCAGGAAGGTAGGAGGCTCCCTGACACTGTTCACATTGTTGATACCAGTTTAGTCTTAACTCTCACCACACTGTGGTGTCTCTGACCTTTGTTTCGTCCCTGCTCTGTGTCAATGGCGGTTACTGTTTTCAGGTGGAGAGTGTTTCCAGAGGGCAATGCATCACTGCAGCTGTCAACACTGAAAGGTGATCAGTTCCCAATGCAAACCCACGAACCCCTTCCCCCCCAAAAAAATCACTTTAAAAGACTGTAAATGGCTGCAGACATCCAACAGATGACAGCAGCAGAGCTGAGAGTCAGCTTCACTATGCCCATTTTATTTATATTTAAGAGTCCCGGACAGTTAAAAAGCACTGTGCTCAGAGGTTTAGACCCCGTTACAGTGAAGAATAGGGCTCTCACAGAAATGAGGTTTAGTCTCAAAAATAAGTTCAGGAGAGGAATTGCATAGTTTGTTTAATGACCAACAAAAAAGACAATTTTGACCTAAAACTTGACTAAAACGTTTCTCGTTTTAATGAGAAGTGCTATATTTTCTGTCTGTACCAGTAATAGGGAAAACTGAGAAATGTTGTTTTATATTATATAAGTCAAATCGTATGTTTGCTTGATTGTAGACCGATTTCACCTTTTTGTTCTGCTGACTTGACTGAATTACTATTTAAGATATACTAGCTTCACATTTAATATGTATTTATTATAACTGTACCAGTTGTACACCATCAATTTTAAAGAATTTATAGACCAGTGAGGTGAATTATGTCCAAATGTCTTACGGTGCCTCGTGTTTTCTTCTCGTCTCCACTGACCTCAGTGAGTAATTTGAGTAATTAATAAACAAATCCCAAATCAGGAAGAGCAGTGCTCTCTTTATTTTTACAGTATATTCTTTTAAATAAATTATAATAACCTCTGTAAATGCAGGTAGTTAGCAGCAGAAGTCATGAATTTTTTTTTTACCTTAAATAAAAATCTGTTTGTCTGGATGGTGAAGTGGGTTTAAGTTTTGTGATCCGACTCCCCTGTCTCGATGTCATCGTCTCTTCCAGGGGGCGCTCTCCTCCCGTCCCTGCTGTCAGACAGAGAGTGCAGAGTCAACAGGAGTCCACCCCTTCTGTTCCGGTCCTGGAGTTCATCCCTTATGTCAGGACTGACGAAGTCTTCAACCTGGACCCACTGGAGCCTGCTGACACCCCACCACCACACACACAAACAGGTTAGATACACAAAGGCTTTCTAAGTATACCATGGTAGAATAGTTAAAGCTTTTGTTTTACTTTTTGTTCTTCTGTGGTGCCGTTTCTTCTACGTCTACTAATGATACAACTCCTACATGTAAGGGAGTGGTGATGGAATGAAAAGGAGACACACCTACACTCATTCAGATTCAATGCATCACTTATCAAGACTGTGTGAGGTTTGTATTTAGTACAACACATGGTGATATGGATGCTTATTTATACTTGCATTGCCAAAAATGTAAAAACTGCCTCTAGAACTGAACCAATTATTCAATTAATTGACAGAAAACTGGTAACAGTTTTGATAATCAATAAAGCATTTCAGTCATTTTTCATGCAAAATTGCCAAAGAATTTTGATAAATATTTACTGCTAATGTTCTCTGGAGCGCTGTTGCCTCACAGCAAGAAGGTTCCGGGTTCGGGGGCTTTCTGTGCGGAGTTCTCCCTGTGCCTGCCTGGGTTATATATACCAATCTGGGTTGCGTCTGGAAGGACATCTGGTGTACATGCGTGCCACATGTACACATGCGAACAGTTGATTCGCTGTGTCGACCCATAATGGGACGTGGTGGTGGTGGTTCTCTGGGTTTTGGGTTGTTGGTTGTGTAAAACAAGCCATTTTAAAATATCACCTTTCTCTGCTGTTCTAAATAATAAAACAGGCATTTTTCACTATTTTATAGACAGTAAATTGTTTTATTGTAAAAATGATCAGCAGCTTAAACAAGACCAGTGGAAAATAACTGTCGCCACAGGGGACACCACCGCCCTCTCTCCTTAGATCTTTGCTGAGCCAGCAGTTGTAAAACTGTTGACAGTAAACTGCTGCTGTTGTTGTGAAGCACTCATATAAACTTACTTTGTCCTTGTCAAAGCTCCTGCTCAGAGCTCAGCGGCTCCTCCCGCTCCCTCATATCGAGACCCCCTCCTCCACCCTGAGCTGTTTTGTAGCACACGCACACACCGACAGCAGGAGATCCTGAGAGGCCTGGCCCAGCTACGGCAGGGAACACACACACACACACACACACACACACACCCCAGGTTACATTTATGTCCATACTAAACTGTACTCTAGAGCCTGACATTTTACAGCTAAGAAATATACTTGGAGAGCAAAACTGCATGTGTAATGGTACAAAAATGGAAAAGCCAACTTCACTGGAAAGTAGTATCAATTATGGCTGGATCCTGTAGCTGGATCCAAGTCAGCAAATACCTGGATTTGTTACACTGCGGAGCCAACGGATCTTCTACTGAACCTTATTCGTCAGTGCCACCGATGTCTGTTGTTGTTCACATATGATTAAAAAGTAAAAAACTTAAGAGTTGCTTGGAGCTTTTGAGGCAACATTTTGAACAAATCTTATTCTGTAATGAAGAAACATCTCTCCCATTGTGGCAGTGCGTTTCACGGATAAGTTTTTATTTATTTTTAAACAGTGGGAGGTCTATGGCACAGACGGACAAGCTGATCAAGGCAGGAGACTGAAGGACATTAACCATGAGCAGAGGCAGTTCATTGTTGGTTTTCGTCTCTGTACGGGGAGTGTTAAGAATACAATCGATATAGAAAATGACCAACCTTTTCCTTTAACTGCAACATTTCTTAAGTCTTAATGACACAATCAGATTTAGCAAATCACTAGTCTGAAACTAGCTAATAGGAGTTTAGGAAGCACTTCCTGTTCAAACTTAATAGTGGATTTAGGAACCTAGTGAGATGACCTGACCATGAAAAGAAAACTGATGTGCATGTACACACACTCCAAGAGGGTCCTCACAAGTACACAAACCAATATTTGTGCATGTTTTCAGGGTTTATTACAGAAGCAGAGGGAGTTGGAGACAGACCTGAGTCCTCTGCACAATGACGGCAAGCTCCGGTTGCCCTCAGCGACACATCGCATGTGACCTCTGAGCCCTGACACTTCACAGCTGGTTGCTGTGTGTGTGTGTGTGTGTGTGTGTGTGTGTGTGTGCTGTGTGTATTGTACTGAGAGTGATTGGTGTGTTCCAACCAGCCAAAATGAAGAACATCCAACAGAAAACCTTCACCCTCAGCTCTGAGGATCTCTGGAGTTTCTTCATTCAGCAAATGCATTTGTCTGTGCGGCTGCTTATGACCCCAAGCTTGTTAATATGATCAGGTTTCATGTTGGTTTCAATTTGTTGTCTCCATCAGAGCCAGGTTTTTTTTTAAAATTGTTTCCTTCTCTTGTGAGGCAGCTAAACAGCACAAACATCATCACAGTGCCAAATGTAACTAAACCTGAATGTAAATAGAGGAGCAACATTTGTCAAGACTGTTTTATAAAATAGTTTTTAATGCACTTTTGCAGTCTAACTTTTTTTTTTTCGAGGTTAGATGGTTTCACACTTCATAGTAATGTTGAATTATTTAAATTATGAGTAAAAGATGTTTTTGTTTCTTAGCTTCCTGCCGGCCAAGGAGCTGTTTCTCTTTACGTTTCTGTGTTATGTCACTTTTCTGGTTTTATTCATATTAGTGTGTTTATTTATTGCAGATGTATTAAATAAATTAATGTATACAGAGACCCTTATTTCTTACACATGCACGTTTTCATTTAATTTTTGTAAGCTCTGTTTCCCCTCAACTGACATCAGATATGTAAAACACTAGGGCTGAATCAGCAGCTACTCTATTAATCAGTCGTTCAGTCAGTTTTTAAGCACAAAAGTCAGACTTTCTCCGACTCCAGCTTCTCAGACATGAAGATTTGTAAATTGAAAATCTTCAGGTTTGGGGCTGCTGGACAGACATGACAACTCAAGTATGAGGTGGGCTCTATACTAGATGGTTAAGAGAAATCACTGCGCCTCCCTGCCTATTTTACTCTCCCAAACCAAAGGAGCCTGTTGCTGGCAGGTGCCTTAAAAGGTGATTGCACACAATAAGGGCTAGGCTAACACCAAGCTGTCAGAAGAGGATACTCACCTCAGCAGGGTTGGGGTTGACATACCCTTGTTACCAAACTTCATCTATGAAATAATAACATTGTACTCACCAAGCTGAGATCAGGGAACATGCCTGACGATCACGTGCGCTCACTTTCAGCCTTGCTTCTTCTGAAGTGCTGGAAAACACAAGAAACACTGACAACAGCAAACACAACAAACTGGGGGGGAAACAGTTGTAATAGGTGAAGGAGGCATGTTTCTCATAAAGAGAACCTTACTGCAGTAACTAGAGGCTCCTTCACTAGAGCTGAAACAATACAGTGCAGCTGATTAAATGATCAATCAGCTCTTGTTTTAAGCAACAAATACCAAAAATCTTCTGACTGAAATGTAAATATTTACTGGCATCTTCAGGTTCTGTGTGGTTGTATTCTTTTGATTTGATTTTGGGGCATTTTTCCATTATTTTCTGACATTTGGTGACCAAACAGATCCAGTTATTGCAGCCTTATCCTACTTAGATGACCATAAAAGCCTAAACGTATGAACCTGGATTTCTCCTCAACAGCATTGCAGTAGCAGCTTCGGTTTTAAACGAGACAAGCCCCCTTCATGGACATATATTGATGTCTTTTGTCCGCTAAAGCTTCTGAGAACAGCCTTCAATGACGACGACTGATTGAGACAAAAAGGAAACCGAGGCGTCAGTCTGCTTCAAAGTGCTTGTCTGTGGTCTGATGACACTGAGAAAGGCTTGGGAGGGTGAAATGAATGCAGCATAGCATAGAAGAATCCTGGAAGAGAACCTGCTGCATCTTGCTAAGAGACGGCAACTTGGAGATTTGCTTTCCAGAAAAACCAAACCTAAAACCGAACCCATCGAAAATTAATGGGTGAATTTGAAGAAGGCTGTTCACTCAACATCTGTTAGAGGTGGGAAGAAGCATTTTTTCTGAACATTTTGTAAAGATATTTTCATTCTGACATTAAAGGCATTTCTGTCAGACATTCTGTCTGAACCACTTTGTTCTGAGCACACCCTGGTCTCTGTGATCACGCCCGCACCAGCCCTGTGTTGGTTCTGATGGACAGGAGCTGATTCCATGTCATGTGACTAAAGATGGATTTTTATGGTGCCCGTGATGATTATTTTCTTATCTTGTGTGCACAAGTCTGTATCTTGTTTGCATGAAAACTCACGTGAACAGGATAAATAAATCTTTTCGGGAGCTCATTGTATTTTGGAAAATGATCAACAATAAAATAAAAAGGTTGATGCTGAATGAAAACTAAAGGTCCTAACAGACCAAAACAAGGCCAAGCTGATACATTTCTGAAATCAGATGGTCTTATACTTGTATAGTTCTTTAATATGCATTGCAGCGCCCTCAAAATTCACCCAGTTGCACCCCCAATCACTCACATACCAGTGAAATCACCGGGAACTTGGGGTTCAGTGTCTTGCCCAAGGACACTTCGACACGTGGATGGGAGAAGCTGGGAATCGAACCACGACGCTTCCAGTTAGGAGATGACCAGCTCCACCTCCTTAGCCACATCTGGCTCATGTGGTGAAGACCCGACTGAGACGATCAAAATCAATCAGAGGCTGGTTTACACAGGCAAATTTAATACAAAAAACTGGTGTAAAAAAAGGATCATTTTAAGTTAAAACCAGTCTGTTAGGGAGCCACTTTCTATATACAACAGTAACTAAACACAAACAGTTCCCAGGGTAACAAAACCAACATTCAGCTTAAAAAAACATTTTTCTCTTACAGTATCCACTGGTCTGTCCACTTTAGTCCAGTTTTTATTTCAGTTTGTCCACAGTCTCAACTTTAAGAACCACTGTGCGTCTCCATCTCCTCCGTGCTGCTGAGGCGACAAGCAGCTCATGTTTTCTCACCATACAAACTAAATTGTTAGTTTTCCAGAACAACCAGGGTTCCTCTAGAAATCTGTAGAGTTCCCCCATTGCCCCAAAAATCCAACAGTCTATTTTTCTTGTGTAGAAAACAACATTAATCAAAAAATATATGTGAACAGAGTCAAGGTGGTGGTGCAATCAAGAAAGGTAGAAACGGGGATTCAGCCAGAGGCTTTTAGTCAATGCTCTAGTTCAGAGTACAGTAACAAAACAGTCGAGGACTGATCAGACCATCATTCAGTCAGGAGATGGTCTCTGAGGCCAAGCTGAAGGAAGCTTCTAGAAAATGGCCTAT
>NW_018127990.1:313351-334657 GCF_001952655.1 Monopterus albus | reverse complement strand
GATTTCTGCTGCTGACTCTCACACACACACGTGTCCAAAGGGTGAGGTATGGCCTTTTCCTTACTATTCTATACTAACCGATCAACATGTAGTGGTTACTGCAGGGAGTCGCATGCAGGCTGCAGGTTTTTTGTCCGACACTACAGCAGCTGACTGTTGCTTTGCAATTTCTCATACACGCTGTTGCTCCTACTCAGGGGTGGCTACAGAGATTCTGATTGTCTGATGAAGAGTTATATTGCTGGGAATGTCACACTCCTGGACTGCCATTCTTGTTTCAGTCACTGTCAGGTTCATAAAACCTTCCACAAGGTGACTATTAAATATACAAAGTCACTTTAGTAGAAGATATTCCCCCATTTCAGAGCAAGTCCTGTTTTTGTTACTTTACACCAGTTCTCTTCTGTCTGAGCTTCTCTGGTGTTCAAACAGTTGCATTCCACTGAACAGCAGCACCGTCGGTCAGCGCTGGTTGGGGGCCTTTGTTGCTGTCGTACCGTGACTGGAGGAGAAGGTGAATCAAGACAGTGACAGGACCTATGACAATGCTGCATCAAGGTTAGACATCAGCCTGATGATAAATAATGCAGTGCCATCGCTCCTACTTCCTGCTTTTGTCAGTCTCACACCTGTCACTGTTTGCAATGTGTGTTTCAACATGTACCGGTATATTATCTGGAACAAGGAGCTGCTTTTTGGTTGTGTGGAGGTTCTTGGGCAGATCAGCTGGTGTCGCTAAAATGACTTTCTAAATCCCAGTAAAGCCCCCTCCTCTTTGCCCCCCTCTGTAACTGTTGCTGCCCTGACCTGCAGGGTTGGAGAACCCCCCCAGCAGGCTAGAGGTGGTGGCAGGTTGTTGGAAGCCCCAGACCAGAGCAGCAGGCCTTGCAGGGCCCAGGCCCCCTGGCCACACATGTGTAGGTCCCAGGAGGCTTGTTATCCCTCCCAGCGATGTCAGGGGTGCCAGCATGGGGCTGGAGGGGAAAGGCTGGTGGAGTCGATGCAGGTGGTGGGCCTGCAGGAGGCTAACGCCCCCGAGCTGTGGAGGATTCGACAGTCTCGGCTGGAGCTGTGGTTGCTCACTGAGTTGCTGCTGCTGGTTGCTGTGTTGTTGCAAATGTTGCTGTTGGGGCAGAGCATGATTCACTTTATCCAGCTGGCCTGTTACCGTGGCGATACTTCCTTTCACGGTGGCACTACTTCCTGTTACTGTGGTGCTACATGTTGTGCTGTTCCCAGGTGGTGCTCCCTCTCCTCTTATTGGCTGTTCCTGGCCTGATGGTGTGTCTCTACAAAGAGAAAACATGATGAACATCTGGGCAGATTTATGATCTTGGTTTCCTATTTGATCAGACAGTTCTTAATTTAAACCACAAGTGTATTTTAGTTAGTAGCACTGTATGTGTTTAGACAACAGTTTCTTTTGTTCAATAAAAATAGGTTTCTAAAAATATGACTATTTCCCAAAGTGAGTAGCTGTGGTATTCTATCCCTTTGCTTTATGAATTTCCCAGTGTGGGACTAATAAAGGTTCTTATCTTATTTAAGGTATTAAATAGGCAGTGCTGCTGAAAAAGTCTAGACGATATCCAGCTCTTGTGGCTATAATTTAGAGTGTTTCAGTCAGGTCTGTTCAGGTTAATTTAAAGCAGCAGACATAGTCCAGACCTGCTAAACATAGCAAGGTGACAGACACAGAACTGCCCAGCAGCTTGTTAACAGATTAGATGTTACAGATTTGGTCTCATTAAAAACTAGACTGTAGAAAAAAAGGCATCAAACTAAAACATGTTCCATTTACTGACCTTAATCTGCTGCCCTCTACAGAACAGGAGGGGGTACCAGAGGAGGATGCACCATGCTTAGGAAATGCAGGTTCTTCTTGTTGATTAACTTTCTCTCTCCTGTCACTGGTCGAGTCTGCCTGGTTGCTTGGTCCTGTCACTGCAGCTGTGTTTTGACTGGACACCAAGGTGTCACTAACACACTTTCCTCCCACCACCCCCACCACTCTACCTGGAGTACCATCTTGCTGATCTCCAGCCGCCGCTCCTCCTCCTCCGCTGCCGCCACTCCCCCTCCTCTGTCCCTCTGTGGAAAGCTCTGCTCTGTCCCCCCTCCTCCCCTCCCCTTCCAGCTCCGGCTGTAGTGAGGAGTGAATTAAGTCCAGAGTGGCCGCCACTGCTTTCCTGCCAGGAGTGAGTTGGTCTAAGGCCGCAGGACCTCCCTGAACTGAAGGAACAGGGGTGTGACCGCTACCTGTATGAACAGGATCGAGAAGAAAGCTATTGTGGGGGTTGATGCTACACTCCACCTGGGAGCCCGATAGCTGCTGCTGCTGTTGTGCCTGACGCTCAGCCCGCAGATGTGAAATGGCCAGTTGCAGCACTTCATAGTGCCTGTGTGAAGGTGGTGGCACAGCGTCCTTATAGGAGGCGTCTGGGACAAGCTGGTCAGAGACGTGGGGGTGAAGGTCGAGGCCAGAGTCAGGTTGTTGGAGGAGGCTTTGAGCTTGGTTACTGGAGAAGGGATGGATGTGTTCGGAGCCTGAAACAGAGTCACCATGACTCAGCTGCCTGTCGAGACCTGAGGACAGAGGAGAGCTGTCAGTACAGCACAGAGAGACAACAGAACATGAACGCCAGGCAACACCAATATGGACTTATGAAGGTTTGTGAAGCTCAAGGGTCATGCGTTATAATCAAGGTATTTATTTTTTAACTGGATTTTTGTATCTTCTAATTAAAATAAAACTAACTTTTGGCTGCCAACAGGTCATCCATGATTGGCTGCTTGTCCCTGATGTCATGGTAACCAACCAGTCCAGTGAAGTTGTGCAGAATTTTTTCAATACCAGCTACAATGATGCCGCTACTGGAGTAGGCAGTGAACCTCTCATGATGATGCTCTGATAAACAGAAAAAAGGCAGTAACATCAGTGCAGGTGCTGAATCTCAGCAGCTCATCAGGTAATCACCGAGTCATCCGGACCTCCAGCATGGCTGACACGCACGTACCAGTCAGGAAGATTGTGTGCCTGTACTGTGTGTATCGGGCCTGGAGCTCGATGATACAGTCCAGGTCAGGTGACTGATGGTTTATCATGTCGCAGTGATGATAGGGGAGGAACTCAACAATCTGCCGCTTCTGGTAGGCTGACAGCAAATCCAATAGGCTGGCTGCATCTCTCCTGAACCTGACAACCAAACATACACACACATTGAAAAGACAGATGTTGACAAAAGACCTACAAAGACCTGCTTTGTCCAAGAGTCAAGGAACCAGGATGTTTTACAGGTGCAAGGCCTGACATGGACTAACTGCTGTTCATGAGTTGGATAAAAACTTATCAGGGCCTGTTGAGCTGATGTCTATAGCCAGCTGCATGTAGTGTGTGTGTGTGTGTGTGAGGACGCGTTTTTCCTGCTACGTGGGGACTTCTTCCTGACTCCATACCAACTCATGAGGACCCATTTCACAGTGGGGACCTAAATTGAGGTCCCCATGGGCAAGAAACTGAATTTTAGGGTGGCAACATGGTTTAGGGTTAGGATGAGGTTAGGGTTAGGTTAAGGTTAGGGTCTGTGTGTGAGGGGGGGAGTGAGTGAGGGAGGGGGAGAGAGAGAGAGAGAGAGAGAGAGAGAGAGAGAGCCTATACTAGCTTTAGACCCTGTGAAGTGCAACTGGTGTGAAATCCTTGGCTTTGCCTGCATGACTGGCTCATTTTGCATAAAAAAGGAAAACAAAACTCACAACCCATGTTGTAAGAGTCAGACACTCATGCAATCAGTGTGATATTCTATATCAGTGTCTGCCCTCATGTAACCATTGTGCTATAGTGTAGGCCAATTTTACAGTGCAGACAAAAAGAGTACCTGGCTTGCTCTTTTAATTTCTTGTGGGTTTTGCAGTGAACCTTCCACTTCCAGACACTCTCCAGGGAACTGTGCTCTTCCAGGAACATCAGCAGCGCTGCCAGTTGATCTACAACATCCCAACAATTAGCACATGAAATAAATAGCAAAATCATTTACTAATAGACTGATGCAAACATCCACAGAACATTTCTTGCACAAGAACACTATTTTTCAGTAAAACAAAACATTACTACCTGCGAATAAGATTCTTAATATTTGTTAGTGGACTAGTCTATGACAAGAAAAAGTGTAAACAAACAAATGTTCCATTACAATAATCTAAAAATATATTTTGCTGGCTCATTACTGGATGTGAATCCCTGACCTACCATGAGTGATGAAGTCTGGATTGAGGATTAACTCATCTGAGACAATGCAACCTCCAGACACAAAGAGCTCGTTGTAGCTGTTGTTCCTGATGTCGTCCAGTGTATCGATTCCCACAAACACCACAGAGGGGTGTTGCTTCAGAGACACCAGGCCTGGGATCTGATACGTACAAAAACACACTTCTCCTGTTAATCTGTTTTCAGCTTGCCTTTTTAATAAGAATTGATTATCTGTCCAACACAGACAGTCGGTACTAGTTGGTGAATTCCTTCCAGTGGCAGTACACAAAGGGGGAGATTTACTAAGGGTTTGCGACTTATTTTTTGGGACTGGACAGTGAAGTTAAGTGTGTTCTTGTTCACAAAGGAGTCAATTTGGTTTTGCACTGGAAAAAAGGAAGAGCAGTTCTGCTGGAAGTTGTACAGTTCAAGGCGTTCCCATTCAGGGATGCAAAATAATTCATTTCTACCGCTTAATCCCTGAACGGGGTCACGAGGGGGGGGCTGGAGCCAATCCCGGCCGGCAATCGGGCAAAGGTGGGGTAAACCCTGGACAGGTCGGATGCAAAATAAGTGAGAAGAAATTTATACAATAAATACCCCCAGCACAGACTGATGCTGCAGCACAAGGAGCTGGGGCCCAAGAGAGAGGGTGATCAAAAAATGAAACTAAACTGAAACCAAAAAAATTCACCTGGTCCTTATCTTATTGTGATTACTGAATAAAAAATGGTAAAACTCATAAGAACTATGTGCCTACACAGCAGATGTCATGTGCACCTGAATACTGTCCACAATGGCACAAGTTTGATCTGAGGAAATTCTCTCCTGAGACCTTTTGCGGTTGGAGAGAATGAGACACACCTATACAGACAGGTTTGGTTTGTGCCAATCCCCAAGGACTTCAGGCCTCCAATTAGTTAGCATGCACATATGGCCTTGGCCTCGCTCGCTCCCACCCTACAGTGAGATGGCTGGCACCGCCTATAAAACAAACTAATCACACAGGTGTCTTAGTTGGTTTGTGGCATGACAGCTGCCAAGGGTTAGAACATCTGACATCCAAATCAACTAGGACCAATGGCCTGAGAGCTTTTGTACCTGCAGAGAGTACAGGGTTAACAATAAACAAGGAACAAAGAAGCCAAATGTACTCAAAATGCGCAGGACATTCAAATAAGGTGTGGGTCTGTGCAGAGCAGGATAACACACATCCACCTTGTTACTGCCACTGGCAGCCAAGACAGTCAGAACAAACATAGTTGTTACACTCAACATTCAGAAGGACCTTGTGGATGTGTCCAGCGATGTCTTTGTTTTTAATGATGACCAGCAGTCTGTTGTCAGGGTCTTCTTGGTTCAGAAAGGCCCCAGGAGACTGTTCCACGTTCCCCTGCTTCAACAAGTGCTCCTACATCATTAGAGGATACACACACACACACACACGATGGATATACACAAAGACATACTGATTGGATCTGGCTGGAATGCTGATGAACTGGACTCTGAGTCTTCTAGTTTAGGCACAATTAAAGTTGATTAGGTTTAAAGTTCTTAACAGCAACAACAGTGCCTGCTCACTAATCACACTTGTAATAATCTGTACCGAAAAGTGTGTTACAATCATGAGATACAGGGCAGAGAAATGAAGCATTTAACAACAGCATCAGCCAGGGCGTTGGCCAGCATTGGTAAACAAAACAAAACAAGACATTCACAAGTTCACCTGCAAATCATGTAGTGTATTTATTTTACATGCACTCTTGAGACAGGTTTCAGGTTGTGAAAGCTTTGCCTCTCTCTCGGATTGGGGTTTGGCCACAAGCTAATTAAACCTGTCAAATCCCACCTCTAACCAAATTAAATTTATTTTTAACAGTATGCAAGATGAGGGTCTAAATATAGACTAGGACAAGACTAAAACTTGAATTATAGGCTCAAGGGCTCAGAGCAATGGTGACGTACAGTAACGCAAGCTTCGATGAGTATAGGTGTAGCCCTCTAAGAGCTGTCACTATTGGGTTTATCCCTCACGCATGTGCAGTCCTGAAGAGATTTCTCTCGTGCCCTGTACTGGGCTGTCCCCACTTAGGTCCGATGTCGTGGCGTAAATGCCAATGTGACCTGAGTTTGGTTCCTTATGCCAGCGCTTTTTCTTCAGCTGGCAGGGGTAGAGACAGCGAGGCTGCCGGCTTAGAGGGCTATGCCTATAGTCATAGAAGCTTGGGTTACTGAATGTAACCATCATACTACTTCGTATAGGCTTCGCCCTCTAAGAGCTGTCGCTATTGGATAAAAGCACAGCTGGATGTAGTCAATGCCCTGCTGGCTCACTGCTGCCAAAGAGCATTGTAAACATCTCAGCTTGTTGGTATATCCCGCAATAGCAGCCCAAGTACAACATCCTCTCTCCTGCAACAGACCTTGTCTGAGAAGCAGACACAATCATGCCCCATATAGAACCTGACTGCCACTGTGAGAAGGCAGGGATGGCCGTTAATGTTCATCAGAGGAGAATAAGTGCAGGGAAGGGCGCGCTGACAAAACGCACAGATAATAGGTAGAAGGCAGAAGCGAGTGAAAGGACATGGGAAAGCCCAGGAGGCTGCTGTACAAATGTCTTCCACAGCCATCCCCCAAGATTGCTGTGGAGGATAAAATAGCACTTGTGGAGTGAGCTCTCATGCCAGGAGGGGGACCTCTCCTAGCTGACACGTATGTCTGTATGATGGGCTCACACAACCAGTGAGACAGCCACTGCTTAGTCAGGGGCTTCCCAAGAGAATGCTCCCTGTAATGCACAAACAACTGCTGTGTTTGTCTGATAGTTGTCATGCAGGCCACATAATGGGACAGTGCGCGAACTGGACAGAGGGCATGGAGCTCTCTTTCCGACTCCTCGCCGTGTGGAGGAAGAAAGACTGCTGCTAGAAAAATCAACACTTATGCCAGTTGGCATAACAACAATAACAAAACCAACTCAATAAAGAGAGAGAGGTTAACCTTTTTAGGAATTTCATATCGATTTTAAAAGAAGATGCTGCATAGCAATAAGGCAAAACATTAAAATCCTCAAAAGTCATTTTGACTGGCTTACAACTAAATAAAACTATTTCAAAATATCAACCTAAGCTATTATAATTTTCCTTGCTGGATTCTGGTAGTTATTGAACAATTCAATTGTCCCTCATTGACTTCCCGCTCTGGGTAGTGGCTCTACCTTCTTCCCATCCCTTCCTTTGGGGGGCCTGTAGGGGAGAAGCCACAACTGAGATGTCCTTTCAGCCTGCCTTTCTTCAGTCTGACAGCTTTAAACCTCGGGCGTTTAAATCGAGTAGATGTCAAATAGTTTTCATAACTCTCTTTATATTGCGGTTTGGATGGACCCCCTCAGTCATCTCTGGGTTTACAATACGTTCTCTCAATCTATAACTCACTAGGGTTTGTTTATTTACAGTATCTTAGTTTCTGTATACTGAGGTTATTATATTACAATTTAACAGAATCTTCTAAATTAAAGTTAGCCCTTGATTTTATTGATGGATTAACTGTAAAAACTAAAATATTTACAGGGTTGTATGTCATCAGGCACCCATGCTCACCTACTCAAATGACTCATACACTCTGAACTATGCCATCCATGATATTACCTTGACGTCTTCACACAGCTGGTCCCCCGGCTCGGTGTCGTGGAGGTAGAAATTCAGGGAGTTTTTCCTGACGTCTTTGATGATCTTGAGAAGGCTGCTGAACACCTCTGGCTCCAGCTGGCTGATCACAGAGCTCAAGGCTGTGGCCGGTGGGGTGGGACCTGTGCCAGGCCCAGGGATGGACACAGGGACAGAGCTGGAGACCGGTTCAGATGAGCACGAAGACTGTGCCAGGTTGTTAGATACACCACTCAACCCTGGTAAAGTCACCTTGCAGCTTGAACCTACAAGACTGCTGCCAGCTTCAACATCGGTGGCACAATGTACAGTCCTGAAAGTGCTGCCGTTTAGTGTTTGTGTGACATTGTGAGCAACGGTGCTGTTGATCTCTGAAGTGTGACTTTGTTGTGGTTTCCAGTTCCACTGAGACTGTGTGGCAGGAGGAGGATGGAGATCGGCGGTGTTGGTGGACTTATAGGCGGAGCCACACGCAGAGGTAGGAACAGATAAAGTGTCATGAGAAGTTGGGGGACTCTTGCTGTTTGTAGCATCAGGAAACCGCTTGGTGACTGCATCTGGCAGCCAGACGTCACCTTCTATGCAGAGTGCAGGAGCTTGATCGGCTGAAGCACCGTCAGCAGCAGCTGTGAGGTCACCGCTGTTTACAGAAACCTCATCATCTACACCTGTTTTAACATTTGCTGCTCGGATGCTGGACACATAAGCACCAACTTTGCCAGCCAACCTGGTATCATCACTGTGGCTCGATGAGCTTTCTAACTCCGTCAGCATGCTGTTAATGCTGTCATGTAGTGAGTTAACATAGTCCTGGACCGGAGGGCAGGGGTTGTAGAAAGACACATACTGTGAAAACTGAGATACAAAGGAGGGTGGGAGCATGTGTGAAGGTATGGTGGCTTCTGGGTTTGATGTGGAGTGTGGGGACTGTGGCAAGCTGTAATGAATGCTCTCCCCCTGCAGGAGAAGCTGCATCTCAGAGGCAAAGTCCCCCAGATGCTTGTCCACAATGCTGTCAATATCTCTGAGAGGATGAGTAGGGGATGAGGAGACAGATGAAGAAAACAAAGAGGCACCTACCAGGTCCTTTACTACTCCCTTTTGCACCCTTTCACTAACTGCCTCATGTGTCATGCCCACCACCTCCTCCTCATATTGCTTACTGTTTTTGGCTGCTTCCGCTCTCTGCTTTTTTAAGTTCTCAGCTGGCTGAGTTTGTTTCTCCTTCTCCAAAAGCCCTGCCTGCATCTCCTTCAGCCACCCTGTTTTCTCTCCTGTGTCCTCCTTCACGTGATCAGTGGGTGCTTGGGAGGGGATTGTATTCCCCTCTGGAGCTGGAGGGATACATGCAGAGATGGATGCTTCACTCTTCTTTTCTTTCCCCTGAGGTTTCTCTTCTCTGTCCTTGGACACTGCTGCAGTAGAGGGACCATGTTAGACTGGGGAAACATTATAAGCATACTGACTATAGAAACACTGGCTCCATTATTATTTTATCATCATTATTGGTCTAAAGTGCATGTGGCCAAGTCAGCAAGCCTAATATAGACAATGAGCTTACTAGGTGAAGTGAAACGACTGCAACCAATGATCAAAATAGTGGCTGTAGGACTTGCTAAAAATCACAGAACTGCTGGCATCAACCTTAGTCTGCTTCTTGTCATCTACTGGTTTTGGTCAACACTCCAAAAGGAAATAAACTTGGCTCAATTTTCACACAGAGTTAGAAACTATGAAACGTCCAATTTTTTATGTCAAAGATAAATATGAAAAAAAGAAAAAGAAAAAAAAAAAAAAAAACCTCAAAGCCGTGGGTTGCGTTGCAGTCTAAAACATGAACAGATGCAACAAGAAACCAACACAGGCCGACTGAGGTTACCTGCAAACTCCCTGAAGGCTGGGGGGGCTATCCGCCTCTTGTTAGATCCACTGTGGCCCCTGTTAAGTGCGTTGAGCTCATTAGGCTCTGATGACTTGCACTGGGAAGGAGAGGGGGGAGACCACTTCAGAGGGGATGGGACTTGGGAGGAAGAGTTGGGAGGACTGGGCTGTGGAGATGGGCACTGGGAGGGAGAAGTGGGAGGGCTAGGTGCTGGGGACAGGCACTGTGACCGAAAAAGGGGGGGGCTGGACTCAGGAGAGCTGGGGTCAGGTGATGGGCATTGGGAGGGTGAGGGAGGAGTAGTGGGCTCAGGGGACGGGCACTGGGAGGGGGAGGGAGGAGAGGTGGGCTCAGGAGATGGGGTGGGGCTTTTCCTGGGAGGTTGGGTTGTTGTGGTGACGCTTGTTGCTACGGTGAGGTGCTGGAAACGAGGGTCCTGGGGGGTGTTTCTGTCTCTTGGGGTGTACCGCTCTGAACACAGCCCTGCAGAAAGAGCTCAGAGTTAAGTTCATCTTCCATCTTTCATTCCGGTCACAACCTGTTCATTCATAACAGCCTCTAGTAGTACAGTAGTACAGCAAAGCATTTTGCACACTGGCTTATTAGTCCAGAATCAGACCTGTGACTAACTCTGATCATTAGTTAGTGTTTTTAATTCCAACCTACAAAACGAAGCTTAAGAGCTGTAAAGCAGAGGACAAAGAAGTCAGGATATGGTCCCCTGAGAGTATGGAAGAGCTTTAAACTGGACAGACTGGGAAATCTTCCATAATGGCATGTTGAAGTGGACCTTCTACATGTTTTGACTGTTTTTGTTGTATAACCTGACTGGGAGGACAGACCTGTTATGGGGATGAGGACCCATGGGATCTCCCATTCTTCCTCCTCCTCTTCGTAGCATCCTGCTCTCTTCCCCATTCCTCCTCCTCCTCTGAAGGCTGCTCCATAGTGATTAATCTCCCCGCTGTGGGAGCTGGGACTGAATCCCTCCAAACTACTGATGCTGCCCGCCGTCTGTTCCTACATATACAAAACCACACACTATGTGAACCCCCAAACCCAAATATATTCATGCACCATCAAGTACGACAAAGAAAAGCATGATATCCTCACATTTTAAAAACTTGAAGATTGAAAAATGTCTGAAGTCATTCAATTGACAATCAGAATTACTTTCCTATCAATCGACTAATGGTTGTGGCTCTAAATTTGAGACCTCCACTGAGGGAATGTGTTGCAGCTCCTCGACATGATGTTGATAAGGATCGAAAGCCTCACTACCAAACCAAAAAACTAGAATGCTCAACTGTGTGATGTATCATGCTTTGAATGCATGTCCACAGCATCTTTATGTAGCTGTACTGTATGTAAAGAACATGCAACAACAACTCAAAACATTTTTTAACAACACCAACTCTTGCAAACCACAGGCAGCTGTTCTCACTATGTATCTACACAAATAATTTGTGGAAAAGAATCTACAGAGCTATAATGTGTGCCAAACAAACAGTTACCTCCAGCTCTTCCTGCCTCCTCAGGTCAATGTCACAGTTGGTGGGTAGGCCCAGCCTGGTGGCCAGCCTATCAAACGGACAGGAGTCTCTCTGCTGCTCCTCCGGCACCTCACCAAGGTTCTGACCGGCTGCTCCCGTGGCGGCCTGGTTCAGGCCTGTCAGAAACAGAGTAACATTCATTTTCAGAGATCTGTTTTTTGTTTTATCAAGAGTTCTACCTAGTGTTCTGATCTAATCAAGATGTGAATGGTGAAAAGATGGAGCAACTTTGCAGCACCAAATAAACCAAAATTGTCCGAACAAAGCAGCTGAAAACAGCAAAAGGCATATGAATGAAATGTTGAAGGCTCCACATGTCCTGTAGCAGCTTGTGTGCACTGCCTAACAAAGTCTCAGTATCCAGTCACCCGTCAGCAGGCTGAGAAGTCTGGCAGCAAGTTCAGATCCATCTTCCCTCAGATCAATATCCTTCAAACCCACTGAGCCAATCGCAGATGCGAGAGAGCCTGGAGGGGCGGGGACTTGCCTTCCCTCATCTGGGAAATAAAATCAAAATGAAATCTAAATGAAAGATGCACAATAAAATCAAAAGACTAAAGAAATTATTAACTGTTGTTCAGAGAGAGGTCTTCAGGATATCCTTTGTCCCAGAAACCTCCTCCAGCTTTTCCCACAGGCTTTGCCAGAATTTTCTGCATAAGTCTCCTGGTTGGATGTGCCTTGGATTCCTCCACAGGGAGGTGTCAGCAAGGCTGCTGCACATAGTTATTACATGTACACGCACATGCAGTTTGTGTGTCTGTGTGCCTAAATTTTGATGTGCTTGTGCCTTTACAAGTACGAGTGTAAGAGAAAACGTAATTTTCTTGCATCCTACGTGAATACTTAAAGTAGGATTTGGCATTTACTGTCACTGGACAAGGGGCCCAAGAAAACCTGAAGCTTTTCACTTGGGGCAGTAACTTGCTACTGAGACCGGTTTGTCCACGAACTCAGACATTATGTTCTATAGCCTTGTTTCGACCAAAGGAACAGGAACCTTTTGCGGAACTTAGCTCCTCTGCCTGCGTTTCCACCGGAGGAACCAGAGACTAAATTCAGTTAGTGGATGTAGTTCTAGCCAGGAGTAGTACTTTCTGAGGATCCAAGAACTACTGAGGCGAGGCCTGCAGTGCTGAACATTGCTGACTGGTCAAATGCCCCACAACATTTTATATGCAGCATTCATTCTTAACACACTTCTGCCGAGCATTGCGCTTTTGATATGCTAATTTGTTTAATCTTCCCAGGGCTTTGGCCCTGCTGTGGAAATTCAAATCACAATGCGCTCAAGGGACCTTTACCCTGGGGAACATTCTTGGACTTTAGTTCCTGGGAAAAGTACCAGGAACCTTCGGGTGGAAATGCACCAAAGGCGAATATTTTTCGTAACTAGGGTTCGGTCACCAAAGTCCCCTGACTTGACCTAAATGAATGAATGAAAAGTGGCTGAATTGCTAAATGCAGTGAAAACATGAGCATGAACTCCCCAAGTCATGTCGGGGCACATAGCTATAGTCTTTCCAGGCCAACAGCACACTTAGCTGTGACAAGGGCTACAGTGCAGAGGAAACTGGCCATGCAGCAAGCAGCAATGTTTGGAGTCAGTTGGTGCGAAAAATATATTTGACTATCCTTTCAGTCTATGGGTCTTAGGGGGTTATTTTAACAGAGGGAACTTGTCTGATAACATTTTACTGTTGTCTTTTCTGTGCCTTCTACATTCAGATTTCCAATTCTTGTCTGCTAACCTGGAATCTTGTTGTGTCTTCCAGGTTGCTGCGATGCCTTCAGGAATTTAAGCGTCCTCTCTGCCGTCTGCTGTTCCAGCCTCCTCTTCCTCCCTGGTGCCTTCAGCCCTCCATCTCCCCCTTCCTCCCTCCTCACCTCATTTTCCGCATTCTTCTTACAATCCATAACCAGGTCTATCAACTGCTGCATCTGAAAAAAAGATCACACATTTGAGTTCACTGTGGACTAAAAGGCTGACATAACAAAAATAAATAAAATCTGAAGGGAACTTGGTATTTTTAAACAGTCATCATTTCACCAGATGTCAGTTTTTACCTTTTGACTATTGGTCTGTTTGTCTTTAGTGCCCATTGCCTCCTTCCCCATTGCCTCCTTCTGGTATCCAGAGCCCTTCCTGGGCCTCACCTCTTGTAGCACCTCAGACCCACAGTGTGCTTCCATAATCTGTCTGGCATGGGACACTTTCAGCTGGTAAAGGACAGGGATGTACAGGTAGGAGCGCAGGTAGCCTTCCATGTTCACCTGGTGGTGTTTGGGTATAACAAACTGTTTTCCTTGCTCATCGTACTCACCGATGGAGTACTGTCGAAACTGGAAATCAAAGACAGAAAGATGTGCTCTAATATTACAAGGAATGATTCAAGATCAAATGACAGACGTATTTACAAAATGCACTCAACATGACGATGCAGCTGTGCACAAAGTCGGGTACATAAAGACATGTTTTCCCAGGTTGGTGTAGAAGAACTGGACCGACTTGCACAAACCCTTGACCTTAGCCCCATCCAGCACCTTTGGGATGAACTGGAATTCTGACTATTCCAAACACAAGCACCAAACAATAATAATGCTTTTGTAGCTGAATGAAAACAAATCTTTGCAGCCAGGTTCCAAAACATGGCATAAAGTTGAGATCTACATGTATCCAAAATTTGTGATCTCAGGAAACCCTGACACAAGAACAGCCAGACCTGATCCAAAGGATCCGAGGATAATCAGATCACATCCAAAATACATTTGATCAGAACAGAGAGAGAAAACAAAACCACGAGAGCAAAAAGAATTAGTGTTACTGTTGTTTGCCTTCATCAACCAGTCAAGTTCACAGGAATGGGACAAATGTGAGGTGACAGAAATCTTGACCACCAAAATGTAATCAGCTCATCCTTGAATCCAAGTCGATGTTTGTGTCAAATTTAAAGAAACTCGAGGGTATCCTGAGATGATACATTCACCAGAATGGGACAGATAGACAACTAAAAACATTTGGCCACAGCAGTTACAAAAAATGAAAAGCAAAGCAAAGTGATATTACTGATGTAAATAAATAAATGTATTATTTCCACCTGTTCAACCGACAATAAAACATTCCACAACCAACTGTGCTATAGACAAAAACAATGTTCTAACCTGTTTAATACAACAGAAATCTGCAGGCGACTGATTTTCCTAAAACAAGCATGCCTTCAGTTCCCTCATCAACACAAAGCTCCAGTGTGTCGATACCACATGTGCTCAATTCGTAGCCACCTAGGTATTGAACCTACTGACAGAATGTGCAAATTTGGACCTGGTTCCTTAAAACCAAGTGGGCCTGTGGCAGCACATGACAGCTAACACATAGCATTTGGATACGTCAGTATTAATGACTAATACAGCAATAACCCCTCAGTGTTTACAAGTGATTGAATGTCTTGGACCGTATGGTATCTTCCAGCTTCTGACTGGCTGAACACACCCGAGCCAGGTAATCAGCAGCAGGTCAGGCAGGGATAGTTGGAAAACAAGCAGGACAGCGGCCCTCGAGGACTGGAATTGGCCACCACTGTCTTGGACAGTCACCTGACAAGTGGCCATTCATGACATTTAGGGAATCAGCATGAAGTGAGCCTCTGTAGCTCAGTGTGCACCTAGAGACTCACAACTGCATTAACAGCAAATCTAATGAAGATTGTGCCAAAGCCTCCTGTGAAAAAATACAAACAGAAATCTGAGTGTTTAAAGAGACTCTGGTTGTACCTTGTCATCAGTCAAACTGATAAAGTATTCCTTCATCAGCTGCTCCACACCAACAGACAGCTCAGCAGGGGGGTTGGCGCGGGCCTTGATGAGGGAGTGGTGCAATGCTGGGATAAACTGCCTCAGCTGTGGCATCACCATGGCACCAGACATTGATGACTCTGAGCAATCATGTGAAGAGGACGCCCACCTTGATGCTACAGGCAGAAACAGGAAAGCATTCATACCTCCATTAGGAGATGCTCCCATGCAGCATACATCCTCTTATTATATTCTTATATATTTTTATTATATCTCTGCATTTGCTGCTTAAAGTGCCTTAGATTTTGTGTTACTTATTCATCTACTTTATATTTCATTTGTATTTTGTGGCATTGATGTGTAAGAATTTCATTGTACAGGGAAACACGTTTCCTAACTGTGCATATGACAAATAAACACTTTGACCTTTAACCCTTTAAGGTGTTGTTTAACCTCTACAGTTAATTCTTTTGTGTTTGTTAAAGGTGCAATAAAATCTGCATTATTTATATTAATTAATTAATTAATAGGGCAGCACGGTGGCGCAGTGGTTAGCACCGTTGCCTCACAGCGAGAAGGTTCTTGGTTCGGGCCCCACCTGGGACCTTTCTGTGTGGAGTTTGCATGTTCTCCCCGTGCTTGCGTGGGTTCTCTCCGGGTACTCCAGCTTCCTCCCACAGTCCAAAGACATGCAGCTTAGGTTGATTGGTGACTCTAAATTGCCCATAGGAGTGTGTGCGTGTGTGTGGTTGTTCGTCTATGTGTTAGCCCTGCGATGGATTGGCGACCTGTCCAGGGTGTACCCCGCCTTCGCCCGATTGCCGGCTGGGATTGGCTCCAGCCCCCCCGTGACCCCGTTCAGAAACTAAGCGGTAGAAAATGAATGAATGAATGAATTTATATTAACAATGTATATTCAAATGTGTACTCTACTCAAATCTGTGGAGCCTCTTTTAGTTGATTCTTTTAAACACTGGACAGTGGATAAAAAAAAAAAAAAAACTGTACGAGTCACCCACCCACCCAGCAGTGCCTGTGTTACTCACTGGCTTGGGACACATCTCTGGTCTCTGGAAAGACAAACAAGGCCTGAAGACACCTCTTCCAGCTCTCTCCTCTCTCTGGAAATACAAAGGATAGAATGAAAGTGTTGCAAGAGTTACCTGTCCACTTTCACTTTGCTACGATTAATTGTTCTTTAAAAAAAAAAAAAAAAAAAAAAAACTTAACACCAAACTTTACTGATGAATTTTCACCCTCAATACTTCAGTGTTATCTCACTAGCTTCATACAGAAAACTGCCATCTTATAAAATCTGGTCAAAAAGAAGATTTGGTTTTGATGGGCTGGAAGGCATGTTGCTGGTTTCGGCTGGTAGCGGTCTATGGCTTCCTGAACCTGGATTGGTTGTGTGGAATAAATGTTACATTTAAGTGTGAACCAGCCTAAATATGAATACACAGCATGCTTACCGTTTTGATTACTGGTAAGCGACTGTGATAAAATGGAATGATGCACTCCCTCGACTTGTAGTGAAAATAAAAACCTAAAGTACAGAAGCATTAGAGGCTCATTAGCCTCAGTGTTGTGTTTATCTTTCACTAACCACTTGGCTCGTGACAGGTTAGCCTCTACATAGTTTACCAGTACACCACTCATACCAGTGGGCGTGGCCATCTGCACACTGGAGAGTAGAAAGAGAAATCCTCTCTCTGTAAGTGGAGTCACCAGAACCTGTAGGGAGAACAGACGTTTAACACTTCTCATCTAATTTCCCTTCAGTCTCCCCTTCACTTCTAGTTCTTTTCTTCTGACGTTCATCCAGTCTTTAGTAACACTCTAACAGTTCATTCTCTTCCTGTTGCTTCTGCTGTTATAGCTAGCAACTTTTTGTTTTTAGCAATAACATGTATGTTCTCCAGAAAATGTACTTTTCTACTTAGCCTTATTTTTTAAAGCTCTCTGCTGGGAGAATCATTACCTACAGCAGATATTTATAAATCCCAATGTCTTTGAGACTGCAAGTGTGACACATAAATGGTTAGATTCTCAAATGTAACCCTGTAGTCAAATAACGCCAAGCACAAAAAATAAAGGCTGGACACTGACAGAAAGGAAATAAATAAGACAATAAATTGTGGTGTACTATAATGATTACATGGTAAATTCCCTGTAATATAAAGTTCGATCAGTACAAAAACAAAGCTGTGACATCCTCAAAATTCTGTGGAGTTTCCCTTTTATCAATAATACTGTTTTCATTCAATAAATATTTCAAGTTACTCCTACTTTGCCCTTTTCTCCACTGTTGTTAAGTTACTCAGTAACACTCAACCCACACAGACTTTTCACAATAAAAGCCTCATGCTAAAAGGACAGTTTATGATCATGGAAGTGTTTCATTAAATTTATCAAAACAACAGATGAAGATGGAAAACATCTTCAGCGGGCATTAAAAAGGGAAAGTAAAGACAAAGTAGGAGTAAAGACAACCTATAATATCCGTCTGTTTCAAATAAAGGCCTGGTTCGGTTAAGTGAGCAGAACCCACCACTCTCTTTATCTCCAGTTCCTGCAGCAGTATTGTGATGCTGGTTGTTGACCGACTTCTGTCATTCACCTCCAGAAGACTGCAACAATGGCCGTTCTTCACAACTACACACAAAAACACAAAATCAGACTGAGTTTTTCTTTTAGCTTGGTGATACCATTACAGCAGTTAGGGAACAATACAAACGGCAAATGAACATTTTCTTCTTTTATACTTATTCCTGAAAGGACTGTTGGCCTTGTGTGTCATGTAAATACAGTTTCAAAAACACTGTATATTACAAATTAACAGCTACACGAATTTCCTCATGTCAAAATGGTCAAATTTAAAAAATATGGGATGGTATCACAAAATAATGTTTTTATGTGACTTCACTTCAAAAGCTGCCTTCAAAATCACACCAGTGTGTAGTGTCCCATCAGTCGTGAGGCTAGTTCACCTTCTTGGCTGCTGTTGTAGATGTTGTAGGAGAACACGTCGGAGTGGACAAGCTTGGACATCTGGTCAAGCCTCATCAAATAACCGATTTCCAACTTCTCTGGTCTGAAGAACATACAGGAGCAAATACACAGAGCAAATCATTTTACAATTTGATGATGAATATGATTTGATCCTGTCATCTGACGCTGTGCAACACAGCAAACAGGCACATTTTTGTTGCATCAAAGCTTTGCTGGAACAATCCGAGAAGTCGTTGAGTACTCACAGCTTGTGGGGCAGGAAGGGAGGAGAGGAGGAGCGAAGGGAAATCTGGTAGAGAAGCCGGTCGCCTTGAACCAAATCTCCCGACCACACTGTGAACTGAGCACGCTCTGAGAGAGCAAAACGCAATGAGAGAAATAGAAAAATGACAGCTCATCAGAGTCAAGCTCAGGGCAGGACTTTCTATTATGTCCAATATTCAGGCTGTATCCATAAACTTTAAGGTCAGATGGGATTAAATGGAAAACAGGGACCAGCACTCACCTTTACTCCCCTGTGCTGATTGGCTGTTCAACCTGTCCATCAAACAGAGCAGACAGAGAAGCTATCAGGTTTTGTGCTGTGATAAATACTGACTCATACAACACTTAGTGCCCAAAGCATCAGCTTAGATTTCTTTCAACTTAAGCCCATTTGCAACATGCCCTGTAGAACTGATGTCAATGCCAACTGTTTATAAAGCACAATAATCCAGATTTCTGAATATGTTCTGGAAAAAAAAAGTGAAATTCAAGGTAGCCAAGTTATTTTAGAGCAAGTTACATTAATGTTGCATGGTTATGCAATTGCAAACTGTATTTAAATGTCTGCTCTGCAACATGACACAAAAATCACTAGAGCTGCAATGAATACTGGATCTGTCACTAGAAAATGAATTAGCAACTATTTTTATAATCTTGTCCAGCCTCTTCTTTTAGATTTTCTTTGTTTTATGTTATTGTGAACTTAGCAGCTTTGGGTTTAGACTGTTGGTCAGACAAAACAACATCTGATGATATCACCTAGGGCTCTGGACAAATGTAACAGACATTTCCCCTCGCCATTTCATCTGCGCACGGTGCACTGATTCGCTCAGCCAGTCCTTGCCCCACACACTCTCTCTCTCTCCCTCCCACAAACACCCACACACACAGACTTTCTGTGAATAGCTCCTCCTCTCTCTGTCTTTGTTTTTCCACAGTGCTGTAAATCGCAGAGATCTAACTCTTCTAACAAGTTATTAGCAAGCAAGTAAGGCTAGCTAGGTTAATGCTAGAACAACTTACAGCTGTTGCCACGGTTAGCATGCTGTATATTATAGCTGTTTATTGCTCTGCAAGTGAAAAATGTTAATATAAATTCTTAAACTCTGACACAGAATGTTTGCTCCCTCAGTCCAGAGGAATATTGAAAAAATAGTTTTCTAGACTCAAAGGACTCTTCCTGAAGAGGTGCAGACCGTCTGGACTAAATTTAATGTTAGAAACGTAAGAAAACGTGGGACAGCTGAATTGGTCTGACCTTTGTTGCAATTAATTAGTTTCAAATATTTCCAGGCTTTTCCAGGCTTTCACTGAGAGCTGGGAGGGATACAGTTTCCACATCTCCATACCTGATGGGGGCCAGAGGTTTGCTGGGGAGTGCCGAGTCTTTTCCCTTAAACTGGAAGGATACAACAGCGTATGGACAGACCTGGCGAGGCCGCGGCCGCAGCTCATCGAACAAATACTCGTAGAAGTAGTGCTGAAAGAAACAACAGTACAACAGTGTGCAATGCCACACTCTGCTGCCTCATGTGACCTGTCAGTACATTTTAGACTAATTTGCTTCTCAAATCAGATGTGAACTTGACTCCTCATGCAAACACATTTATATCTGTCATCTGAGATTATATATAGGATTTTAGTTTGACATTAGTCAATACTGCTGTTTCTGCAACACCTTGACCCCAACATGACCTTCAGATAATTGACAGCAGCCAACTAAAAAGTCATGTTGCATACTGCTGCATTAAATTATATTTCAAGTGCGGTAACATCCAGGGAAACAGTCAGTTTCTCAAACTTTATGAGTTGCTTTTGTAAGACAGTTCTGAGTCCACAGATACACAGGTGAATTTCCTGTGTGTGTGTGTGTGTGTGTAATTACCTGTGTGAGTTCGAAGGCTCGGTACGAGGTGAGCGAGGTGACTTTGCTGGTGTTCTTAGAGATGTGACTGTCGAAGCGCGGCGTTGGATCTAGAAGGTTCTTCATGTTTTCATAGATGCTCTTCACTTTCCCCTGAAAACAAAAATAAACACAACTCAACTGTCAAAAACTGTTATCTTTCCTATCACTGTCAAAAGATTAGAAACATGAATTAATTAACATTGACATATGGTGACCTGCAGCCAACAAACACTGTAACAGGTGAAAGCAACAGTGGTGGATTTTAAAAAGCCGTTTCGTAAACTTCTCTTTGCTGATAAAGACGAGAGAATTAGATTTTGAGATAGTATCTACCAAACTTGATCACAACTGTGACTCACACTGGTGCTCCCAAATTAGTTTTCACATTCACACACACTAATTTCGACTCACATATGCAGTGAAATTTAGCACTGCAGGCTGTTGTGAAGAAGAGCAGCAGTGCAACACTAGCAGGATGAGGTGGACAAAACACAATTCAGTTCAGTAAAGAGAGCTGGATTTTGATTGGCTCCATTTAGCTGATAGAGTTCACTGAAATGTGATCAGTTACAAATCCTAAGAATTACCCTGGACACCTCTAGCTATGTCACGTTTCCTGCCTTTTACAGGTCAGGCAATGACGATGATGATAATGACCATCAGCCACATGATTTACCTTCATCACTTTGAAGATGATTATTTCCCCCGTGGTTCCAGGGCTGAAGGGGTTAACCTGGAGCAGGTCTGCGTACCTGGATAAATACACTCCTAGAGACAAACACACACCCCAACAAAGAAGAACAATTTATATCACAGGTTAACTGTCTTTCCACCTGGCACTAATTTTCTGTCTAACTCATGTGACTGCTCCTTTCAGTGGACAGAAAAAAAATCTCTGAATGAACAATAAACTGAAAGAAAAAGGTTTAAAAAAAAAAAAAAAAAAAAAGTTGGGCTATTTATTAGCCTTTTTCTTTTCAGTT
>NW_018127990.1:312494-313144 GCF_001952655.1 Monopterus albus | reverse complement strand
TTAAAAAAAAACTGATAGAAAAAGGTTTAAAAAAAAAAAAAAAAAGAATGTTGTGCTATGTATGAGCCTGTATCTGTTCAGTCTTACCTTTATTGGGGTTTCCCAGCACCGTCACCCAGCTCTGACCCACAAACAGCCCCTTCTCACAGAGCTGGGATAGCTAGCAGACAAACAAGTCAGAAAAATAAAGTATCAATATTAGAGCATAAGGCTCAAAGACAGGGGTGGACTGATTAATTTATTCCAGTCCATGTCTGAAATGTTCAATACCATGTCAGTCTTCGTTCAGAGAAAATTCAGGTTTGTCCTCGAGGCATAAAAAAAAACAAACTGTGACATTGCCCTGTACTCAACACCCCGTTAACAGGCAATGCCAAGTTCTCTCTTCTCTAAACCCCTTATTTAGCACACTACTAAAAACAAGTAGTTTGGTTTCTTTTTCAATTAAGTCATATTAGTACACTGACCTCAATTTTTTTTTTTCAAATCCATGAAATATTTACTTCTCATAAAAATATTGACTGGTACAAGATCGCTACGCCATGTGATAAATGCCAAAAAGAAAAAAAATGCAGAATTGTGCTCATTTTAGAAAATAATTAACAGCACAGCTCAGTGTTAATCTCACCTTAACAGTATCAGTCAGCAGG
>NW_018127990.1:298391-312477 GCF_001952655.1 Monopterus albus | reverse complement strand
CTCCATCTCCTTCTCTGTCCTTCCATCCACCTTCATCTCTCTCCTCTTCTCCACAAACTGAAACACATACACACACACACAGTCAATCCCTCTACATTTATAAATCTCAGAATGATGCACCAATATTTATCACATAAAAGCAACACAGACATGGGCGAATACCTAAAGGAAAATCCTGAATACATGAGTAGAAATATAAAATGCAGGGATCACTGATTAATCTGCACATTATTTTCTTGATTGATTTAGGAAAAATCCCATTTTGACTTTCGAGAGTCAAAGGTGGCGTCTTCAAATGTCTTGTTTTGTTCAAAATGTCTTGTTTTGTTCAAAAAGTTGGTAATTGTTGCTTCAAAATACTTGCAGGTTAATTTACTCTCAGTGAGCTGACTAATGGTTGCAGCTCTAGGTTAGTGAATGGCTTAATGAGGATGACAAAATGTGTTGAACACAATGAGGGAAGATGTTTTAGAAGAGTGATATTTTCTTCCTCCAACAGAGGAAAATTGAAGCTGCACTGGAGACACAGCACTAACAAGTCTGTGATGGTCACTTTATGCCAGTTCTTCCTTTCATCTGTATTTAAATGGCAGTGATCCTCTCCTGCCCATCAATCACCTCTTTCTCCAGCAGCTCACTGTGGATGAGGCAAGGTTTGCAGTATGTGAAGCAGCCGGTAGAGTTGGCGTCGATGTAGCTGGAGGTCAGGATGGTCACCATGTCTTCATACTCCCTGGACTCAGTGGAGACATGCTGGAACAGAGCTGAAAGAAAGTCAGAACAGACATAAAGGTCAGTATGCATTTACTGTACTATTAGGATTTTCTTGAATTTGAACTAAGGGGCCTAACCCAGGAAACATCTGATCTAAGTACATCACACCAGACAAAAACGTTGTTACAACATCTCTGTCTACATAAAGTTAACAAAGTTGGAACAAACTGTCCTTGCCAATAAGACTAGTCTTCTAAATTTGTTCACAGTAGCCTTCAGACAAATTAAAACATTAACTTGATCTTAACTACAATATTTAATTTCTGTACTTATTTACTGGATTTCATATGTATCAGAAAGAAAGATGTAATAAATGCCCCAGTGTTGTCGATCCTTTATGCAGCTTTCACCACCTTTCAGCTGAGCCTCACCCAAAGCCAAACAGGAGGCTTAAAACCCAGAAAAATAGCTGTTAGCCCATCTTAATTATAACAGGACATATGCAGCCTTTTGGTGCCAAATACTCAGGAGACTACAGAACCTGCAGCAGATGCCTCCCTCAGTACAGGGAAGAGGGCTTGGCTGCAGCATCCGACAGCGGAGCGAGACATGGAAACACATCCACTGATTATACAAATGTAACAAAAGATCATTCATTGTCACAATCTGAAAATTATCAAGCATAAACATTTAAAACTGCACATAAATATGCACATCAAATATGTGGAGAGCTTTCTATGTTCAGCTTTATTGTCATTTCCATGTATGCTCAACATACAGCAAACAAATTGTTTCTTACGGACCACAGTGTAACATGACAGCAGTTCAAGGGCAATAAACGCAACCAATAATAATAAAGAAAAATTTATATTAGAGGCACAAACAGCACACAGTCCAAGATGAAAAACTAAAAAGTGAGCTGGGACCAGCTGACTCAGCTGTAGATAAAGTACACACAATTTTTACACAAATATTTAATATAATTAAAAGCTCAGACATTTAACGTTTAATGTAAGATTTTAATGTATTTGGGAAAATAGTGGTACAAAGAGCTGGTTCCCTCTTTTTTAAGAACCAGGGATTCGTTGGCTTCAGTTTGTGTGAACACACCCAACAGTGTAGCTTTGTTGTACAGCAGAAGTGCTGTGCATGTTCTGACTGCACCAAATTATTTCATGTAATTCATAAGTCTTAATCTGTGAAAAGTGGTTGGTGGGGTATTTTGGCCTAAATAAAAATTATATTGTGGAGCATTAGATCAGCCTGCAGGCTCTGATCCTCTTTCTCTATGAGGATTACTCCTTGGCCTACACACCTAATGCAAAGAAGTTTGTTTTGGGCAGGTGTACGCACTTTTCTAAACATAATTCATAATAATCAAGCTGTATTTTGAAATACTAAAATGTTTCTGCAATGCAACCACATAAAAATTCACATTACGTTTCCACACAGAAATGGAAGAACCATATCTTGTTGCAATAGGCGCAAAGCAAATGTCAATGCTTTCTTGTGAATTTCATCCCACAGGATCAAGTCAGTAAATGAACTCAGTGAATTCAGATTAAAGTAATAACAGTAAAAGGAACAGCAGTGGCTCGATCAACCGTATCTTAGTTTGAATGTAGACAAGAGGTACGTTCTTTTCCAAAACAATGGAGAAAGTTAGCACCAGGGTGTACAATACCCTGATGTTAAATTTCTCATCAAGCATGAAAAGACTGTTTAAAAGCCTATTCAGTATCATCACCACTGGTTTCTGAAGAATTGTGTCGTCCTTATCTTTGATAATTTTTAGATTATATTGAAATCTGTCTTGTGTACTAAATTTTAAATGGTGTGGCTGGTAATCCATTACAAGACTGTTTACTTTTGAGAATGTCTTCAATAACAGATTTCACTGTAGCCTTTCATCATACTGCAGGTGGGTAGTCAGAGTTTTCTGTGAAAGCCACAAATCATTTAAATGTCCCAACAGACTACATGAAAAGTTGCACTACTCTCAGAAGCTTTAAAGCCAAACTGAAAAATCTAAAACACTCTGATGTTCATGTGTAAACTCGGTGTCAAGGACTGCTCCCCTTCCCGATACCGTCTATGTGCAGTTGATTTAACACCTTTACACGAAACCTGAACTTCCGTAAACTGATGTGGTTCACAAAAATGTTATTTTGGTACGTTTTTACCTTTCCTATGCGTCATTCTGTCACAGTTATCACCCATAAACAAGACAACAGTCAGAATCGGACATGCACCCAAACTAACTCAAATGTAAACAGATGAATCGGTTACCTCGTGTTAGCAGACACTCAGTATCTTTACACAAAAAAGAGGAATAATTTACACGAAGATTCACATTTACTTGGAAACAAAACTATAATTGGCTAGAAGGTGAAATCTGACATCGTTTGCTTGGGCTTGCTAGTGAACGACCGTTGGCTAACTGCTAGCTAGCATCACTGATTTGTGTTAGCTTCTAACGTCACCTTAAACGCATTAGAACTTGCACAAACGTTTATTTAGAGCAATGTAATAAATAAAACAGCTACACATATGACCACAGAATTAACACATCCCTTATGACATGGTATAGACATTGGTGGATATATGTGATGCTATGATCTGTACGCGAGCAAGTAGCGTAACAGGTCTCAATTTTGCTTGTCCGACAATGGACATATTTTACTTGGTTGTGAACGTTGAGGGAACTGATCACTTCAGGGTAACGTTACTGATTCAGGCAAAAAACGTATTCAAAGTATACAAAAACAAGCATGCAAAAGTATAAATGGTTAATAACACGTGCAAGTTTTCGATACTGTAGGATATTACTGTGATTTTACTGTGACGTTATAGCAGGGGGACTGCTAGCCAACCCACCTTTCTTTTCCTGGGTTTTCTTCGGTATATGAAACTTAAGAGGTTCCTTCGGCATATGTCTATGGTGAACTATTGGCGGTACCGATTGCCTCCTCTCCATCCTCCCACCAGTAGCACCCAGTCTGCCCGTTTCTCTGGGAGGGTGCAGCTCGTCCATTTCCATCATCTCGCCATCTTGCAGGCTAACGTTAGCTCTAAACTCCACGGCAGCAGACACCCTTCTCGGACGAGCCGTCTCCCTCCGAGCAAGGCTGGCGTCCATCATCTAACTCTTGACCAAGCCAAGGTGTCCCTTCCCAACTGCTTCTTGGTGACCGTCTATTGTCTAGAGCACCGCAAACAAACCGCTGTTACTTCCAAACCCCACAGCCGCGGAAGGACTCGGACCAGCGCACAATCCGCGCCATGATGCTTGTGAACGGAACTTCTTCTTCACTAACATTTAACCAACAGCTTTGCTGCCATCTCTTGGACACTTTTTAAAAACATCTTCTTCAGGGTAAATTTGCTTTTTTGATGTCAAATTACAGTAAAGAATAATCGCATCTAATAAAACTACTTAAATAACCTAACACATTATCATAACAAATAATGAACGTAGACCAAAACAGTTTACTGATGCCCTGGTCTTGGCAAAAGTCCACACAATAGTTGATACCTGAACTGCCTTTTTATTTTTTTACTCTCAGAATAAAGTGAGGCTGACAGTGGGCACACGGATGTTCTCACTGCGATGTTCTCCCCCAAGTATTCTCGGAGATAAAATGCCTGGTGGTCTTATTATAACCACCTTAAGTTATCTTTAAGGGCAAAGTTATCATTACAGTGGTAATATATAGTATCTTGACTCTGTAAGTCATAGTTCAGTGTTCTGTTGTGTGCGAATGGGTTTGACAATGTTATTGAAGGCTGTTCATGTATTGGTTACCGCTGTTTTGTGCAAAATGCCGCGCTGTTCTGGCCAATGTGGGATGGGGGGAGGAACAGGTGAGGGAGGAGATAAGAGGGATGACAGGTGGGCGTGTTGTTTTAGATTCTGTTGGCGCGGAACTCGGGTTACCTGGAGAGAGTGTGTTACTGTTTGTCCTGCTGTACTTTTTATTCATTGTTTTCCTGATGAGCACACGGTGCCAGGTAAACCGCAGTTCTGTTGTTGCATTCTCTGTTCTGGCTAATAAAATCCAAAAAGACAAAGAAGGTGTTCTCCTCACTGTCAGCATAGGTGCCAGCGCATAGCTGGATAGTTAGTTGTCCCAGTATAGGACAGGGTCGGGCCAGCTCCTCTCAACCGAGCTAGCGGTCGTCACATTACAGTATATAACAAACAGACATGCTTGGCTTTGTTCCTATATTCATATACAGATAGACTTCATATACATGCCTTATACATACAGAGTATACTGTTCACAACAGGCTTCTTCTTCAGGATTTCTCTGACTGACTGACAAAACACTGAATATTTTCCCCTGCTAACAGCTGTAAGTGTTTCAGTGTTACAGGATACTATAGCAAAACTGTATGGATAGGTCACAACTGAAAATCCACTGAATGTTCATGTAACTGGAATGCTTTAAGTAGACTACATACTAAAATGGCAGCACTATATGGTCAACGCCATTCATTCACAAGACAGCAAATTACACTGAAGGAAAAACTTTGCCGATAAACAATTTTCTTCAAGCACATTCAAATAGAATGTTTGCACAATATTCACCTCCAACATATGTTGGTCAGGTAGTGTACAGCGGATGTATGAGAGCTTGTTTGCTGCAGCTGGAAACACTGAGATTGAACAATGCAGTAAATGTGGTGCATAAGGTACAGTAAACTATGACCCCAAACATTTAAAAGAATAAAAAGGTTTAAAACTCTAAGCAATTGCACTCTTTGACATTGATTATTTTATTTAATGCTAATATCAATGGCATTAAAGTATTGCATATGCATAAGCATAAACTTATTGCAGGTTTGAGGCAACAGGAAATTAAAACTCTTTTACAGAAGCATAATAGTCACAGGCAGTTACAAATGAGAGAAAGGACTTTATGCTGTGTTTCAATACTGCAAACTGAATCATAGTTATTGTTCTTAAAAAATGAATTTGCTAACGGAAAGTAGTAGCACCTGAATGTTACTGATAGGCGGATGTGTTTGGTTGGGACTTGCAGTCTTTTGTCTCCTTTTGAGAACGCACACACAATGAGGTGCAGATTAGTGTTGACTTTAAATTCAGTAAATGAACATCAAAAAGAAGTCGCACAACTCTTCTCCAAAGCATCAAACTTTAATCACTACTCAGGCTGATCTCCTGAGGTTGTTTCCAGCTTGCAATCAATTTGTCATTCCATTCAATTCAATTCAGTTATATTTGTATAACACCAAATCACAATAAAGGTCATCTCAGGACACTTTACAAAGCAATGTCTAGTTATTATTACAAACCAAACAAACCATAGATACATTTCAATAACATACAAAGTCTGATGTTTCAGAGAAGAGTTTTGTGACTTGTTTTTGATGGGACTCACAGTCTGACAGTCTTTGTAAATGTACATGTAAATTCACATCCATACAGTTGTGACTTTAGACTGATTGACTAATAATGAGTAAGTTTCAAATAATCTGCGAAGACTGGGTGCACAATTCTGTTTTCTCCAGTGTTTTCAGACAGTACAACAGATTTTAAGACATTAAAGAGTTTTAGAAACAGAAAACGTTCAGAGACAAGGATGAATTCAAATGATGTGGAGAAGTGAAACCCTCCCAAATCAAAAGTCTACAACAGATTTGGTCACAATGGACAAATACATGAGAATAAAATCCAGATCGACAAACAATGGAAGTGGAATCCTTGACATCTGCGATGTTTAGTTTCATCATTTTCAGTGCACAGTAGCATTGAGTGGTAGCTGCAGCTGAAAGCATGATTCATTATCATTCACTAATAGTGTTTTAAATGCAAGAAGCTATGTAACTTATACACCTTTATTGTCTTCCATTGATTGGTGCACATATTCTCCATAAAATAGTGTATGCCAAAGGTTTTCTGGAAGTCTATACTTTCCTCAACAAGCAGATGGCAGATGTTCATAAAGGATGTGTGTTTTACTCTCGCTGATTGCCCTGTGGAGTTTTCTTTTCATGTTTACGTTTGTGTTCCTCAGCAAAATACAGTCTTTTGAAGCATAAAAAATGTATTAAATGCATTTCTTTCCTCAAAAACGATTTACAAAAGACAGAAGCCACTGACCCAACAACACTTCCCCACCATATACAGTACAATCATTACAAAAGGAACTCCAAAATGATAAATACAGTTTTTACAAATGGTCCGACACCAGTCTTTGTTGTACAATTTTAGTCATTAGGTCCAATTAAAGCCTTAGCGAGCTGTAAAAGTAAATATATTTTTTGTGCCATTTGTGTATGTATGGAGTCAGAAGGAAGCCAGGAAGGAAAGTCTGAGGGAGAAAGAAAAACATCTTGGAACAGGGTACTCAAGTTGTTTTAAGGTGGGGGCACAAGTAACTGTTGTGCTGATTACAAATTGGATTTGGGTGTGAAAACTGATGACATGATGGACCCAGTTGGACTAAGTAGGTCAGTGTAGATGGCTGGTAGATACAACTGTGTGTGACATGTAAAGATTCTAGCCTCAAATCTTAAGATCCATATTGATGACATGATGAAGGAGATGTACGGCAAATAAACATTCAAGAACGGTGAGTAAAAGGACTGTAGTGTTAAAGAGCACTGGACAAGTGAAGTGTGGGACAAACCTATTGAACTGTGGCAAGAGAATGAACAAAAACCTCCACAACTTTAAATCAAAGACATAAAGTCCTGCTCCCTCTGTAGCCTGTACAGTCCATGTTGTCCGCACCTCTCCATCCAGGATCTCACCCAGACTTTGTCCCTTTTGTTCTTTTATTTCATTTTCAGCACAAATTGAACTGTAAACAATATACTTAGTTATGTCCATATTTGTTTTGGTACAAGGACAGGCAAGAATTGGTGTGATCTGTTGTCCACAGTGTTTACTCAGTCATAAGGTATGTGCTCATTTCCAACTGTCAAGAACTAAAGTTGGTGCAAACAGTCTTCAAGTGTGGCCTGTCCACTCTGAGAAGGTTTGAGCTAGTCCTCAAGTGTGTCCCTGCCTTGCAGCTGGTATAGTCACACAGGGCCACAGGATTCCAGAATGTGAATATGACTGTTGTCATGGCATTCTAGAACAAAGCAGTCACCAGGGTTACCAGTGGTCAGGATACAGCAGTTAAACTGTTCTAGAACACACCGATTAACATCAGTGACACAATGATCAAGTTTCTGGCTGGACTGGCTGCAGATGCAGTCCATCATGTTTGTCATTCTACTATTAGCACCTGAGGGCCAGCTCCTCACCCTGCAATGGACCGACCTCTCCGATGTCCATGCCAACTTCTTTGTCCTCCTTAGCACCACTCCGCTCCTGCTCCATCACCTCCTCTTCTTCCTCTTGAGTGGGAGGAGCAGAAGAGAGGAGAGAGGTGCTAACCTCATTAGCACCTCTGCTAAGAGATTCTCCTCCTCCTCCTCTGTCCATCCTCCAGTCTGCTCCAACTCCTGGCTCTGCCGCCATTTCACCACCGACACCCTGCCCTGTCTCCAACTCACCTGTCTCTGCCTCACTGACAGTCACCCTCATCTCACTGTCCGTCTTTGTTTCATCATCTAGCTCCAAACCTGTCTTATGATTCACAGCCAAAACTGTCTCCATCTCCCTACCCATCATTATCTCCAGAGTCAAACCCACCCTTGTCTCTTTACCAAAACTTAGGTCTTTCCCTTCGCTCAGAACTTCGTTTCTGCCTGTCTCCATCTCCCCCCACATCCCTTTTTCATCTTCAATCCCTGAATCACTTCGCAAGCTCGGTGTTGTCTCACCAAGCGGCCCTATCTGTCCACCGAGTCCTGTGTCCAGACAATGTTCTGTCTGTGCTGGCTGGTCTCCAGCCAGCGTTGCAGCCTCCTTGGCTTGTCTGATGCAGTTGATCCATTGCTGTTTGTTGAAGGCATCGCTGGCCTGGAAGCAGTGGCTCTGCAGCTGGCCTCCAGTATGGTATGAAACCCGGAAAAAGTTTTTTGCTGTAAGGAGGAGAGACATAGCAGGAGACATACTGTTTATTATGATCAGACATCTATGCCAGTGGGTTTTAAATTTGTATTTTGTAATTTCAACTTCTGAGGTTGAATTCTATCAAAGGTTTAGCCTGAATATTCCTGAATATTTGATATCTATATCCATGCATGAAATAAAAAATATTTAAGTAAAACTACTAACTCCGCTCGTTGTTGCTGAAGGCCCCTCTAATGGACCCGCCCACCCTCATCTCTCCGTCTGATAGGTCCTCCAGGTCCAGCTGCCGGATAGGGATCGGCTGGCGGCATAGCTGGTATCTGACTGGCTGGTCGCTTAGTGAGAGGGACCTGGTGATGACCAGGACATCCTGGAACAGAAAGACATGGAGCTTCTGGAAAGAGAGCAAGAGAAGGAGAGCAGAAGTTAATTTTTCATTCATTCATTTCTTATTATATTCACTTCTACAAATGGCAGGTCAACTATATGGATCCTGTATAACAGTCAGTCTAGTCACAAATTTACTCAATCAAAAGTTACATTTAGTGCTAAATTAATTTAAATACTTTAGAATGGCCTCTGTGTGTTACGGTTTAGTCCCCCTCACCAGGAGGGTGAGGGAGAACTGGGGTTGGACTCAAGATGGCTGACCCAGGTGCTAGTACAAAAAAGGTGGTTTAATGGAATAAAAACAACATGACAACAGAACAGGGTCCATAATACATACAACCAGGGAAGGGCAGTGATGACTAAGGAGACCAGGATGAACAGGTACACATACACACTAATGGCAGGAATCAGGAGAGCAGGAGGATGAGAACGGACAGGTGAACAAAAAGAACCAACGTAAACAATGCAATCCACAGCACAGGGACTGTCAGCGTGGAAGACAAAGCACGTATTTAAGTATTGCTAACCGCATAATTAGCGTGATAAGGTCAAGCCAAAACGCACAGATACTGTCAGCGTAGCATCTTACACACGTCTAAAAATGTGGGCCAAACATAAACTTGTAACTTACACAGGATAAGTATTGTCCGTTACATGTCGCAATGCTCTGGCAACGACAGGGTGTCTGCCAGAGGTATAAATAAGGAAGCCAACAAATCACTGGAATACGCCTCAGGTGTGCGCACCGACGCATGAGTCACTAATTACCCAATGCGACACAGCTGAGGCGTTGATCCCACAAAAAGGGAGAGCAGGAGAGGAAAAAAAGAAAGAGAGGCAGGTCGCGCCGAGCGGACCTGACACTGTGGTTGTTTGTCTATATGTCAGCCCTGTGATAGATTGGCGACCTGTCCTGGGTGGACCTCGCCTCTCACCCAATGTCAGCTGGGATTGTTTCCAGGCCCCTGCAACCATATTCAGAAATAAGCAGTATAGATAATGGATGGATGCATGGATGAATGGCCTCTTTCAGAATAACATATATTATAGGATTTTAAGTATTGATGAAATAATGTGTACATCATTTTAATGTTCCAGCTGGTAAAGGTGGATTCTAATTATTGTTTTTTACTGCTGGGTATTTTATTTTATAATAATACTTCACCATTTATTTGTTTATTATACTGGATAATATAATGATGGTAATAACTACAGCTGCCAAACGAATGTAGTTAAAAGTGTTAAAAAGTAAAAATATTTCCCTCTGAAATATAGGGGAATGAAAGTATGAAGTAGCATATATGTAAATACTGAAGTAAAGTACAAGTACCTTAAAATATACCAAGTTACTGTCAAGTTACAAACAAACCAAGTTATAAACGCTGTTGTTATCAAAGCAGCTTCCACAGGATTGAAGCCATAATAGACGATTAATCGTTAACATGAGTTAATCTAAAACAATGTGTCAGGGACAGAAAAGAGAGTGGAAAGTGTCTGGATGAAAAGGTTTGGGGTTGTGGTGGGTAAAAAAGTGTAGAAATCTACTGACGAGTCCTCTGTTGTTCTTTAGTTCTCCATGGCAGCTGAGAGTCCTGGACTGGTCAATAAGCTCATTCCTCTGTCCGTCCTCCGTGTACAATAGACGGTCTTTGTAGTACTGACACTCCGACTCTCCTGTCTGCCTGTTGATGTCCGCCACCACACTCTGAACCATCAGCATCTGTGGAGCAAACAAAAGAAAGTTTAACCCCATCCAGCCAAACGTCATCTCATCTGACCTGGTTTATCATCAGTTAATGTCATCTAATGAATGTGGTCCACTGAGTTAGCAAATGATAAAAAGGCTGGTGCATAGGACACCAAGTACCTCGTATTAAAAAGATATACAACTTATATTTGCTGATTTAGTTTTTAATATACAAAACATAAAAATTGTCCTAATATCAAGGTGAAATTTTTTTTAGATTTTTCTGACTATGTAAAAAATTAGTTTTATTACTTTCTAAGGTTAATGCCGGCTTTTCAAGATATGGTCACACCAGAAAACTGCAAAGGACAGATCATAGTGCGTCCTTATGAAATAGGTGGTGCTAGATGATTGTTTGCAGGTGCTAGTTTAGTTAGTACATAAACATACAGTATATTATTGTAGTTGTTGAGATAGCATGGATCACGCTAATGCTAAGAAGTCAAAATAGTTCTCCAAGCTAGGTGGCTGGCTAACTGCCAGCTGGAACCTAGCTAGCTTGTCCCCTAACAGAACACGTTCACACGTCATTTAAGAGACACCATTAACTACTTTCAGGAAGCATTTTTCAACTGGATTTCCATTTTAAAATGTTCTTTTTAAGATACCTCTACATATAATTTAACACTCTGACATGCTAACAGGCTAAGTTACTCATGAATCTCATCATGAGTCTTATTTGCTGAATTCATCCAATACTGAACCAGATTCTACATTTCTAAACAATGTAATGGGCCTTTGGAGTCAGTTCAACTCTCTCCTTCAGTTTTACTGTGAACATTTTACTATTGTTTTTTGTTCTGATGATTCAGCCAGGAGGGTTTCATGCCCATCCAACTGAGCTTTGAAGTGCTCTAAATCGGTCACCTAAGGTTATTCCTGACATTTTGAGGATTGCTCCCAACTTTTAAGGTTTTCTCTGTGTTTTCATGTTAGCACACTTTGCATCTTCTTGATTAAGGAATTCAGAACATTTTATTTACTACCTCAGTCTCACAGTGGGTTGAACCAGACTTGTAGGAGAAAGGTGAACAGTATCTTAACAGCAGATTTGCTCACCGCCTCATCCAAATGCTGCCAATCAGGGTGGTCATTGGGGGTATGCTTCAGGATCTCTCTGAGCAGCAGTGGATATTTCACCAGCCGGCTGCGGGGTATGTCTAGGAAGTTCCACAGGTCCAACTTCCGGCTGAAGGGTGACTGGAGACAGCGCTGCAAGAAATCCTGAACCCGCCGATCTTGCTTCTTCTGGTCCAACAAGGCTTTGGCCTTCACCTGGTTACTGCAGTATGGAGTGTAAGAAGAGAGACAGGGCAGCTGCCAGGGACACAAAGACAGACACCTGGTTAATGCAGAGGTAGGAAACAAGGAAACATGTGAACACTGAGTATGAAGCTGAGAATAAATAACATCTGAATTGTCCAGACTGTAAAGAGACGGTCAGTGTGTTTTGTTGTGAAAAACATTCACTCACCCAGTCAGTCAGGATGTGTCCCACATGTTCTGTGGACCCATCAGGTTTTCTGGCATCTTGGAGGCGACTCAGCAGGTCTGAGAAAAGAGAACATTTTGAAATTATAAAAAAAAAATGTAGAGGTCAGGACACAGTGGAAATACTGGTTTTTCAGTGGCATCCAAAATTACTGAGACCACTACAACAGCTGCACTGCCTGAGCCTGAAGTGAAATTCAACCCATGTTACCAAGAAGGCTGGGTACTGTTTGATATTATCTGATACCAATGTTAATATAATGCATGAGCTACTGATAACAAGCATCAGCCCTGGATTCAGCACTCAGCCAAGGAGGCTGCATGTATGATGGATCGCTGTCATAAGATGTTCTGTCTTACCTTCATGTAGGGGGATCAGAGAGTCCAGAGTACCAAAGATCTGATTCAGTTCCTGCTCAGTCATGATTGAAAGCTTCAGCATCGGGTCATGGTAGGCCTGAAGTACATACACACACACACACACACACACACACACACACACAAACATATACACAGTATTGACCATCCTCAGAAAATCCTGGCATAGCAATGTAAATCTAGTTGGAAAGTGAGCCCTTCTAGAAAAATGATTTTTGCTTACCTTCTTAGCCAACTTCAGATCCTCCACCAAGTCTTGCTCACCCTGAGTCAACTCGAATATGGCCTGAAAGTGAGTTTAAGAAAACTGTAGATTCACTTAAAATTTAGCATGTACCATTTGCAAGAAAAATTAATGGAACTGTTCAGTTTCCTAATTATCTGCACAAATTGGTCATGAAATGTGATCTGATCTTCACCAAAGTCACAAATAAACACACAAAGTGAGGGTGGAAAAAGTAATGGCAACAGTGTTTTAATAACTGGTTGAACCGCCTTTGGCAGCAATAACCTCAACCAAGCACTTCCTGTAACTAATTTGACAGGTGGCCTCGCCCCTTAGTCCCGCCTCCCAGCCAATCAGATTCATTCTTCCCATTCCTGGTCCCACGTGGCCCCCGGGGGTACCCCCACCCTCCTGCATCTGCAGCTGGAGATAAGGAAGTTGTGGTTAACCGCATCTGAAAAGATAAACAGACAGCGGTTACAGTCTCTACATGCCTATGGTTATGTAGATAAGAATATAACTGTATTTGATATTGGTTGCAGCCCTTACATACAGTATCAGGGTGTAGTTAAGTATTTAACTTGTTCCTTACTTGATCTTGTAAAATGATCTATTTAAGAATGATGAGTGTGGAATATAGATTTAACAGCCACTCACCGGGCTATCGTTCATTTTATTTTTTGTTGCAAAATAAGAGTAGCAACACAGAACGTCAAACTACTGTCAATGAACAGCATTTTAGTGCGTTATCCTTTGAACATACATCCAAGCAGTTAGGGTGAACACAATACCTTTTTTTAATGCGTCCCTGATACCCGGTATTCTCTGAATTCGATTAGCCAAGCTACTTATAAATAAGGAGTGACATGTTGTCAACCCGTAAGGGATCATGAATGAATGTTGTCAACCCCTAGTGTAAACTTAACCAAACCATAAACATAGAGGCAGCAGATCAGAAAAAGTCTCTTTGGGTTATTTTGAAAGGCCTGTTTTGTTAAATATAAGGATTCTGTTTTAATGTTTGTCAGCAGATAGAATATGTCAAATGTTATTCAGCAGTGGTTCGGCTACACGAGAGTGTGGCCCAGGCTCTAAAATGTAGCATGACTCTAACACACTCAGTCACTTACAACTACTTCATGCC
>NW_018127990.1:294646-297507 GCF_001952655.1 Monopterus albus | reverse complement strand
TAAGTGTATAGATAAGACGGTTAACCATCTTGATAAGCCTACACCGCATGTGGCCTTCGACGCCCAGTTTTGAATGCAGCCAGATTGAAACAGTACAGTCATAATGGAGAGGCTTCAATAGTGGTAATGTGACATAAAAGAGCGCTCATTTTCCATCTTAATAGCCTCCATTAAACCTATATTTGTTACAATTAAAATTACTGTAAGTCACAAAACATTTTTTAACCCCGGGCCTTTAATGTTGCGCACAGGTCTGGTTATGCAAATTTGGTGGTGCACGCATGGCGCACAAAGCCAAAGATAGAGTAACAAATCAGGAATCTCCCTTCTGCCACTCCTGAGAGCGCTAGAGAGGAAAAAAGTTACGAATTAGGCGCTTCTCCTCAGAGAGCAAAAGGCGAAAGGCAGCGAAGCTACCTTCATTTCTTATACCTTATACTTATATATACCATTTCTTATACCTTCTTATACTTATACCTTCAAGAGACTTTTTCTGATCTGCTGCCTCTATGTTTATGGTTTGGTTAAGCAGTTCACTCATTAAACCTGCTCCAGATGCAAACCAATCAAATACAGATACGTTCCACCCTCCTCCAGTATCAAATTATTATTTGTTAATAACCTATCAGTCAAATGACTTGGACTGATGTTTAGTTGGTTTACATTAATTATGCATGTTATTCTGTGAATTTATCAACTCTTTTGGATAATGTTGGGTTAGGCATTAATAGTCTTGACTTTAATGAACAAATAGAAACTCAACATGCACAAGAAACAGGAATTACGTGGCCCTGGATTCAGTTAGTTACACTGTGGTGTATTTTTGCCCCTTGCCAGGCAACAGGCAAAAACCCCTCTGGTGTGGCGGATCCAGCCTTGACAAGACTGCACGTCTGTCTCACCACAGGCCAGTTCCATTGCCTGTAAGAGATTTTCCCTGGTATATGGTTTTCGGTCATAGACTTTCCACCACCATGCAGACAAAAACTCTTCTGTTAGGTTGAGGAAAGTGCTGTATGGTGGAAGGTCTTACTCTTCCTCATCCTTTTTGTCCAACACCTCATATTCCTCTATCTCTCATATTGTTATCCATAGTTGAGGGATGTACCCGTGCCATCTGTGCACTTCGAACTGGTTTATGATTTGTACCTTCTCATCACATAATTAGAAACAAGTGTGAACAATTTTGAATGAATGTGTGTAAACGATGACAACTGTGCTTTAGCTGTGTCTAAGTTCTGCGGTCCTCTGTTTAGTGTTTTGCAACACAGGTTCCTCAACGTGCGAATTGTGTTTTAGTGAGTGAGAATGTGTTTAGACTTTAGCAAAAAGAGTGCATGAGAATTACTAACAGAGTCTAAGTGCCTGAACTTGTTTAAGGTTTTGCAGAAAGAGTGATTTATTCGACAAATTGGTTTAGGCTATTGAGAATTTGGTTCAGAGAATGGGGTTTATTGTTTTAGCAACATTAGCAATAAACACAAAGTAAAATTAATAGTGCTGGTAATGTGAATAACTTGCAGCTATTTGGTCATACACCAAAGGAAGTTAAAACTCTGACCTGATGGTGGCACTAGCTCCAAAGCCAAGGGATCACCAAAGCTATTATAAATTGAGCTGAGGGGGCAACATGAATGTCACAGAACCAAATTTCATAGCAATCTGTGGAATAGTTGTTGGGCGAATTTTCACTAAAATCACAAATGTATAGCTCATAATGTCACCAAATGAAAATCAGGGAATCATAAAAGACTTGACGATAACTCACCCATTATTTGTTGGTGGTCCAACTGACAGCCACAGCCATCCACAGAGCTGGGACAGATGACGACATAAGTTCTTTGTTGCAGTATAATGTTTTCTATAACCTCACCCCCAACAAATGTTTCACCACTGCTGTGGTAACCTATTTTGAATTCACATGGGCTGGATAATTATGGGTATGTGCATGACACAATAACTGACTAGTAACTGTTAATTTGCTACAGTAACAACTCTGCATATTATGGCTGCTTGTTGTTGCACTGGCCCTAACAGAGGGGAGGGCAGTAACAGCAGCAGATGTGGATCAGATTTCAGCTGTGAAAACAGAAGTGGAATGAACCATCCTACTGCAGGGTGCATCTCTGTGTTTATTACAACCATCAAACACAACACCTTCATTCTGTCTTATCTTAAACATCTTATACACATATATATACATATCTTATACAGTCGCAAGAAAAAGTAATGCCACTGTTCAGTTTCCTGGTTTTCTGCATAAATTGGTCATGAAATGTGATCTGATTTTCACCAAAGTCACAAATAAACATGCAAAGTGAAGGTGAAAAAAGTAATAGCAACACTGTTTTAATAACTTGTTGAACCGCCTTTGGCAGCAATAACCTCAAGCAAGTGCTTCTTGTAGCTGTGGATCAGATCTGCACAACGTTCAGGAGGAATTTTGGACCATTCTTCCTGACAGAACTGCTTCAACTCAGCCATATTCTTAGGACTTCTGGTGTGAACGGCTCTCTTGAGGTCATTCCACAGCATCTCTATTGGGTTGAGGTCTGGGCTCTGACTGGGCCACTCCAAAAGGTGGATTTTGTGTCTCTGAAGCCATTCTGTAGATTTAATTCGATATTTAGGCCCACTATCCTGCTGCATCACCCAACTTGTTACAAGCTTCAGCTTGCAGACAGCCACCCTGACATTATCCTGTAGGATCCCTTGGGACTTGGGAATTAATTTTCACTAATGGTTTAGAATGATCCTAGGAGCTATGTTATCGGGGGCTATATGTCCCTGGTAGGGTCTCCCAAGGCAAACAGGTCCTGGGTGACGGGTCAGACTAAGAGCAGTTCAACAGCCCCTTATGA
>NW_018127990.1:284135-292028 GCF_001952655.1 Monopterus albus | reverse complement strand
TGAAGGAAGTGTCTGGGGAGAGGGAAGTCTGGGCATCTTTGCTTAGACTGCTGCCCCCGCGACCCGGCCCCGGATAAGCGGAAGAAAAAAATGGATGGTTTAGAATGGAATATAACGTTTTTAATAGTCATTAATATGTATCCCCTAAATGTCTTTATCAACTGAGAATAAATGTCGCACATTGTAAAACACTGTCTAAAAAGATATTGGGAATGTGTATTGTACATCATCATCATCATCATCATCCTTTATTAACAGACTCAAGGTCCATACAAAAAAGAAATAAAAGAAAAAAAAAGAAAGGATATAAAAGAAGAAGAAAAAAAAATAAAAATCATAAAAGACATTTATACCAATGTTTCCACAGAGAGGATTGGTAACGTACTACACTAAAACCAGGATTAGCCAGCATCATTATAAGACTGTTCTCAGAGTTATTCACACGACAGATAAATCTGTACATCAGGTTTCTCATTAATGCCTGAAAGGTACTAACATGGACCTGTGAACACAACAGACTGGCGCTGGTGGACCTAGGCTTCTTAAGCAGAATCCTCAAGGCATCATTATAAGCAACTTTAAGTTTCTGTAAAGTAGCTACCTTATATTTACACCACAATGGGGCAGTATACAACGGTGTACAGTATGTTCTGAACAGATGAACTTTAACATTAGCAGAACACATGTGAAATTTCCTAACCAACATATTAGCTTGAGCATACAAAATGCGACACTGCCGATATATATCCTCATCATCAGAAAGCTGATCTGTAATGAAATGTCCTAAATATTTAGTTTTTCTACAGACACTCAACCTTTGTCCAGACAAACAAAAGTCTGGGAAACAAAGTTCTTTGTCCCCTTTAGTCCGACAGATCAGTACAACACTCTTTTCTGCATTATATTTCACATCATACTTCAATCCATAGTCCGAGCACACATTCAGCAGTTGCTGAAAACCAGCACTGCTGGGCGAAAGTATGGCCAAATCATCAGCATACATAAAATGATTTACAAGATTAGGGCCTATCATACATCCAGTGTTACATTTATTCAATTCTTCAGACAACTCATCCATATATAGGTTAAACAGGGCTGGTGACAGTAGCCCCCCCGGCGCATCCCATTACCAACACCAAACGAGGCTGAAATAGTCCCACCCCATTTAACCTGCATCTTCTGATTAGAGTACCAGTATGCCAAGATTCTCACAATGCTATCAGGAACCCCTTTTTTGCTTAATTTATCCAAAAGCTTAAAGTGATTAACCCTATCAAATGCCTTGGACGCATCAATAAAACCCATCAAGACCGAGGAGTTTTGTCTGAGGTACTTCTGTGCTACCTCCTTCAGACTGTAGATACACAGATCTGTCCCCAGCTTGGATTTAAAACCAAACTGATTATGTGTGGTTGTTATACAATGACACAGGCGATCAAGCAATATCTTCTCAAGAACTTTAGATATAACACTGGCCAAAGCTATTGGCCTATAGTTATCCAGACTCCCAACTTTGCCAGCTTTGTCCTTCATAACAGGCACTAAGGTAACAGACAATAAAGAATCAGGTAGCAAACCATGAGTCATGAACCCAGAGAAGCACAAAGCAAGCAACACAGCAATCTTTGGGCTTGCATGCTTCAGATGTTCCGCTGTAATATTATCCGCACCAGCTGCCTTATCATCGGACAATTGCATTATTGCTCGATGCACCTCACTAGAAGTGATCACCACAGCATCCTCACTAGCAATGCTTCCCACTACATAGGGATCACTTTTAACACAATTAAACAATGCAGAATAGTGTTCTCTCCACAGATCAGCAATATTATCAGCCCCAGATACTCCCTCTATGTGGCACTGGGCAGTGGTGAATTAACCCTATTCAGAGCCTTCACCTCATTCCAAAATCCCAAAACATTATTGTGTGCCAATTTTTCAGCCATAGCATCCGCTCTCATATTCTGTTCACATTTAGTGATATAGCGAACAGCATATTTATACCTTGCCCCAGTGACACATAGCAATCTTTTCTTAAATCACTGATTGATGAATTGTATATAAGGAGGCTCAAAACAACCTGAGGCACCAGCTCAGAAATCATTCATCGCAGCAGAACTTTGTCCCTCACCTCTTGTCGTTTTAGCTCTTTTGGACTCAGAGTTTGTGTCGCTCCCAGTTGGACATCAAACGTCTCACTCCAAAGCTTGCTGTCACGGCGCTTGGCGGTTGGGGCCGCTGCCGTGGTGACTCGAGTTGCAGTCATTGAGGAGGAAGGGTTGGATACTGTAGCTGAGATAACTCGTGTCTTCGTTGTCAAGGAGGAGGGAGGAGGGGGAGGAGGAGCTGCTCTCTCCATCCGACTCTCATTACGAAAACTGATGGAGCGCTGCAGAAACAGAGAAAGTTTAAACCAGATAAACAGAAAAATATTGGATTCAGCATCAGTAGCACAGAGCGACAAAGTGGGAGGAGCTAGTTTAGGTGCCCCTAGATGTAGAATGAAATGTCCCATTCATTTCCATGTACATCTCTCATTTTGTTTAGCATTAAACTATCTTAGTTTAATCATCAGCACAAAATATCAACTGAGTTAAAAAATATTTGGGTCTTCAATTTAAAGAAATTAAAGTACAAGTCCCTGTGCATAGAAACATCAGGGGAGAAGTTAACTACATCTTCCAAAATGCATTGCAGCAACAACCATCCAATCACTGAGCTGAAAATGTGTTATGTTCACCGCTGACAGCAGGTCAGAGATAAAGAGTAGGATGTTGATAAAGCTAATGCTATAAGTTGCAGATTTAATGAATTTACTTTTGAATTCTGGGTCCATTTTGGAAGAATTCAACAATTATGTCTCTGTATTTTGGTCACAATTTCAATGATAAAACATTTTGAATTTGCTACCATGCTATCTAGATTCTTCTCCATGGCAACCTCAGTTAAACCTTATAGGTACTGTAGTATTTAATATAACTCTAAGGGATTATAATATTATTAGGGGTAGTCTTGTGTTTCTAAATGGGAATAGGAAAACACTTCAGGAACCAGTGGACCCTCACTTCCAAATTTAACTGACTTAAAACAAAACAAAGGCAGAGGCATCTGATTGGTGGTTCACCTGCAGCGTTTGACCAATCCTCTTCAGTGGTGTAGTCTTGACGGGCGGCAGCAGGCTGGCCAGAGATGTCATCCTGGGTGCAGCTTTACTGCGCTTGTTGCTGGGCTCCTGTAGGACAGAACAGAATTAAGTTATGTCCTCTGATCCATGTGTGGCTTCACAAAGTCTATATGATGAGTGAAGTCCACAACCCGCCTGATGACTTCCACACTGACCATCAGGTTACAGGGCGACTGATTCTAACACCATCTGAATCCTGTCATGATGATATTTTGTTCTTGTATATTCTCAAAATTTCTAAACAGACTTTATTTAAGTCATTATTCATATAACCTAAACATTTCAGACACTGTGGTATACATTAATGTATATTATGACCCCTGAAAAAAATTCCCAAGCCTCCCTCATATGCAGGCTACAGGCAAAAACATCTTTTGCAACACAACCAGCAGCCTGTATAGTTATGAGAACAACTATATTATATACTCTAATGTAACACTGACATACACTCTATTAGTATTTGGTAGTGTTGCCTTTTAATTGTTTAACTTGGGTCAAACATTTCAGGAAGCCTTCCACAAGCTTCTTACAGTAAGTTGATGGAGATTTACCCCATTCCTCCTGAACTGGTGGAGCTGAGTCAGGTTTGGAGGCCTCCTTACTCACACACACTTTTTCAATTGTGCCTACAAATATGGCAGACATATATAGTCAAATACACGTAAATGTGTGTTGGTAAAGGGATATCAGTTTAACCAATGGCTTGTCAACACTGACAGTTCCTGTGTTGTTGATTGTTCTTTGGACATTGGGTATATGAGTGTTCGCCACACGTGAAGTAAGTCTTCAACGCTGACTGTGCTCTTGATATGCTTCTGTGGCGCCAGCCGCGGGCGCTAGCAGCGAGCGACGGCCTTGGGCGCTACACCTGCCCGATCTTATGTTCTCCTGTGTCTCTCCTGTCATCTCAACGTCCGCCGTTCTCCTGCTCGACCTGGTCTCCTCAGCCATCATTGTCCTACCCTGGTTAGGAACTATACATGTACTCTGGTGAGTACATGTATAGTACATGCCACAAAATTACAACACAATACCAATGGTTTTATAACCCTACAGTTACATTTTTAATACAAGGGCCTTGGTTGGGAAGCATGAGCTCAGGTCTCCAAATATATTTTAATGGTCACACCAACTTAAAATTAAATCCACCACTGGAATTCATTCCTAATAATTTATTGTCATTTATTATCACGAACATTATTTTTTAAATAAGATAAACTAGTTCTCAGTATATTGCTACAGATATGAACTTGGTCAAACAGTGTTGCTGCACATCAGGACGCATCATCTCTAAGATACCTACAGGATGCAGCCAGGGTTGATCTGCAGTCGGTGTTTGTGAATCCAAATCCACGTTAAAAATGATATATAACACATAAAGCAGCTCAAGAGCCAAGACAAATAACAAACACCCTGCAGACGTCTCTATTAAAGCCGTTTTCAGATCAGACACAGTATGAGCTGCGCCCGCACTGGGGGGTGGGCACAACACAGGGGAGGAGGGTGCACATGTGCAAATCGTGCATGTTAGGCGCCACTCTTTAAACGTGACCATGTGTTTTATGGCGATTTCTACTACAGAGAGACTGAACAACAAGCACCTTTAAGAAGAAATGAACAGCAACACGAAGATGTAAACTGTCCTGTCCATCCATCCATTTTCCTCTGCTTATCCGGAACCGGGTCGCGGGGTTCCTCCGCTTATCCGGAACCGGGTCGCGGGGGCAGCAGCCTAAGCAAAGATGCCCAGACTTCACTCTCTCCAGACACTTCCTCCAGCTCCTCCGGAGGGATGCCGAGGCGTTCCCAGGCCAGCCGAGAGTTGTATTAAACTTTATTTAAAGTGTATGTGTTACCCATCATATACAGCTTTAAACATCACTACTCAAAAGTGCAAACCCATACTGAAACCATAAGAATATTAATAACAACAAAACTTACTCAATAAAAACAGAGATAGTTGAACCTTTTTAGGAATTTTATTGAGATTTTAAAAGAGTAGTTGGAGTAATTAATTAATTACCGCTTAATCCCTTAACAGGGTCACGGGCTGGAGCCAATCCCAGCCGGCAATTGGGTGAAGGCGGGGTACACCCTGGATAGGGCACCAATCCATCGCAGAGCTAACACAGTGACAAACAACCACACACACCAATCAACCTTAGCTGCATGGCTTTGGACTGTGGGAGGAAGCCGGAGCACCCGGAGAGAACCCACGCAAGCACGGGGAGAACATGCAAACTCCACACAGAAAGGTCCCGGGTGGGGCCCGAACCCAGAACCTTCGCGCTGTGAGGCAACGGTGCTAACCACTGCGCCACCGTGCTGTCCCCGAGTAATTAATTACCACAGGTAATTAATTTGGGTGTTACTAAATGACATGGCACATAGGCAAACAACCACATTTACTCCTAGGGGCAATTTAGAGTCTCCAATTAACCTAAGCTGCATGTCTTTGGTATGTGGGAGGAAACCGGAGCGCCCGGAGAAAACCCACGCAGGCACAGGGAGAACATGCAGACTCCACACAGAAAGGCCCCAGGTCGGCCCGGCCTGTGAGGCAACAGTGTTAACCACTGCGCCACTGTGCCGCTCTTAATTTTTTAATTAATTAATGTGTCACTACACGTGACGGCCCTGTCATGTGATTTAGTAAAACATCTGGCCAAATTGATTATTTTTTTTTTAGAAAGTTTTAACAGCAGCCTTTTGACTTGTCCGGTGATTCCAATTTAAATATCTGCTGTGAAAGGGGTTTGGTTTATTTCTTCCACTTCTGTGGTTTTCTCAGTCCCAGAAAGTGGCGGAATCTTTTCCAGCGTGACTTCTGTTTTGTCGTCTCTGTCATGATCTTTTCAGAGACCACAGCATTCTCTGTGAGTTCTTCATCATGGAGGGCACTAGGGAGGGGCTCCTGGTCCTCACATGGTTCAGGCTCAGGCTGTTCACAGCTGGACAGTTTCTCAGCTTCGAGCTGAGTGGAGAGCTGCAGATTGAGTGAGGTTTGAAGCTTGAGCTCATCTCTCAGCTCCTCCAGCTCTCTCTGATAGAGCGAGGCCTTATGATCAGCTTCTTTCTGCATTCTAAGGACCTCTTCTGCCATCTCTTTACGAAGGCTGTCGTTCTCAGTCCTCAAGGTGTCGATCAGCTGTTGACCTTGCTCCGCCATGTCTGCATGAGTGAGCTTTTCATTTTCTAGCTCATGCTGAAGGGCGACTTTCTCCATCTTCAGGGTGTCGATCAGGTAGATATATTGCTCCACCATGTTGGCGTGAGACTTGTTTTCATCCTCACACTCAGGCTGAAGGCTTTCAACCTGCTGCCTGAGTGTGAGGGTATCGTTTTCATATCTTACGCTGAGCTCATGGTGTGAAGCTCTGAGCTTCTCCAGTTCTTCTTGGAGAGTCTTGTTCTTGTTCCTCTCCACATTGAGCTCACCCATAAACCTCTTCTGGGTTGTCATGTGTGCTTCTTGCAGCTCCTCGTAATCTTTTTGAAGATCTTTTTTCTTCATCCTCTTGATATCATTGCCAGACTGAGTGGCAGTGTTTGAGGCACTGAGAGCTTCTGCATCACTGTACTCCCTCTGCCTCTCAAGCTCCTTTGTGGTTTCTTTTTCCTTAATGATAAAGGTGTCAGTCTTGACTTTCAGGAAATACATCATGTGCTGTCGACCTGTACTGTTTTACATTCTCAGTTTGCACATGCATAATTGCACATTGACTGTTGACTGCTGCACATGCTGCTCCCATGCAGCATACATTCTCTATTATATTCTTATATATTTTTATTATACTGCTGCTTAAAGTGCCTTAGATTTTGTGTTACTTATTTATCTACTTTATATTTTATTTGTATTTTGTGGCATTCATGTGGACGGCAAAGTAAGAATTTCATTGTACAGGGAAACACATTTCCTAACTGTGCATATGACAAATAAACACTTTGACCATTTTTCCTAGAGTTGACATAAGAAGGAACTGAGACTATACTCAGGCAGGAAAGTAAAACTTAGAGATTTGCATCTTACAAAATGGAACAGTAACATGGTCAAACTTTCACAAACAATATTCAAAACATTACAAAGTAAATAAGCTAGTTATTTAACATTGGTGCAGCATGCAGGGGCGACACATGCAACCTTGGGCCATGCTCAGCTCAGCGCAGTGCAGATATGTTCATGCACCAAGCAACACATAGAAATGAATGGGTTTGATAGTGGAGTGCAGCGCCCACTGCATCCTATCTGAAAACGGCTTTACGCAGCAGGTAAAGTCAGTCCGACCTCACTGCTGTCACTGTTACAGTTTCTCCAAACGAACAAGATTCACACAGACATACCTGTGTTACTACCACGGGGATATATGTTGTGTCTGTTATTGCATTTTATGGCAGTTTGATCAGCTCTGAAAGCAGCTGTAGGTAGAGGTAAAGTGGACAACATAACCAGTGGCTGTGAGCTCTGGTGGACCACAGTCAGTTTCACCATAGACACACTGATTACAATATGATTTTGTTGTATAATTCAAAAACAGAAATGTTCATAAGATTACATGTGAGATGGATTTAGGTGTGACTAAATGACACTATATAACTTCTGCTAGTTGCAGGACCAGAGACTTTCTTTGTTCCATGCACAAAAGCTGGTCAGTGATATCAGCAGGATGCTGAGTGAATATTTATGTGCAGTACTTCTAAATAGCTTTGCC
>NW_018127990.1:282282-283235 GCF_001952655.1 Monopterus albus | reverse complement strand
CACGAAATCCATTTGTCAGCTGGTATGTATTACAAACCCTTTTACCGTTCGAATCCAATATTAAAACAAATGTTCTCAATAAAGAAGATCCTTCTGGACAAAAATGTCCAGACTGTCAAAAATGTTTTGATTGAAAGTCCAGACATGCGAATTTTCTCAGCTTGGAAATGTAATCTTCCATTTTGATAAGGCGTGAAGGAAATATAAACAAGCACGAAGAAGATTGTAGGTAGCGTTATAATCTGTGGGACATACGGAAATTCTACTATTCTTTATCGAAATAAATTCCTTCAACATCGGATTCGAACGGCAAAAGGCCCTACAACACACAGCAACCGACAAATATTAACATTTATTATATTTTATGGTTAACTTTTTTTTTCTTTTCAAAATTGACAAGGGAGGCTCTGCCTCCCCTGCCTCCCCTGACCGCACGTCACTGGACGTAATGCCTGTCCCCTATAACAGCCATTTGAAGGTGTGATGACCAGCAAAAATGTATCCACACATACATACATATGTTGTGCTTCCATAACTTCAGGGGACACTACATTGACTTACATTCATTTCCTGGAGACTCTAACTTCACCATAACCTTAAACCAAGTGTTACATTATGGGGACTTCCTTTCTGTCCCCATAAGGTCATTGAGTCTCCACAGTGTGACTGTATAAACAGATGTGTGTCCCCACAACATGAGTAATACCCCCTGACTGAGAAAAAAAAGGAGTGCCCCCCGCCGTGACGTCACCCATTGGTTTTCTGAAGAGCAGTTTTCAAGCTCAAGTCTGGCCGTTGCCATATTGGTAGTGCTTTACTCCGCCTGCTACGGCTAATCCAAAAAAGGTCAAAGAGGTGAAGTATAAGTGGAGCTCATTAGACAGCTAGTGGTTTGCCACACATGGCGGGACCCCCCTGCCTCTCACTCAAAGTGGGCGGGGCCGTCATTTGGT
>NW_018127990.1:270964-282237 GCF_001952655.1 Monopterus albus | reverse complement strand
GGGGGGGGGGGGGGGGAGCCAACCCCAGCCAGCTGCGGGCGAGAGGCGGGGTACACCCTGGATAGGTCGCCAGTCCATCGCAGGGGGAGTCTCAATATAATTTATTATAAAAAAATTCAAGGCAATGCAGGTTTTGGTACTTTCACATTCACTTCATTTCTCAGTCTCAGAGGCCTGTGCTTGGTAATACCAAACCACACAAACACAGACGCACCAATATCAGGCCTTCACAATATCAGGGTCTGCCTACAGTATGTGTGTGTAAATGCCAGCAGGCTGTTTGTCCTGGAAAAAGACTTACAAAAAAATCAATGTATGTGTGTGTTTGTGTGCATGTGTGTCTGTCCTGCAGCCCACTGCCAGCTTACCTACTGTTACATAGGAACCATCAAACTGTTTTCATCAACACTCAGAGTCAAGAACCAGTTGGCCAAAAAAAAAAAAAAAAACATCTTCTGACGAACGTGTTTTTAACCCTCGACCTCTCCAGTTTCAACTTTAGCTTCAAGTTCATGTCCCAGATCTGACAGCAGATTGTCCAGTGTTTTAAATTATTTTACCAAAGCACAATAGTTTCTGTCATCTCTTCAGAAATATCAGTAAAGAGATCGATAATTTAAAGATGTGACTGTCTGAAGTTGCTGATGGAGGTCTGTTGAATTATAGAATTAAAGTCATTGTGTTTTCTCTCATTTAATATAAGTTATTTATGTATATATGTATAACATAACTGTTATATAACTGGGATTTAGTTAGAACAGTACACAAACTGTTTATCTGCTTCACAACTGAGCAGTTTCCATTGGACTTGCTGTAACGGGTTTCTGTGTGTGATGACGCTTCAGCTGATTAAATCTGACAAAGATCAATTCAGTGCAGTTGGTCAACAAAGGGGTTATCTAGTTACATGGGCGATTAAACCACACTATTATGAATAAAAAATTTAAGTAAATAAATAAGTGAAGTTTTGCATTAGCAACTCAAGATTGCAGTGATTAAAATGCAACACAAATTCAACTAAATAATTCAGAGTGCTGAGATTTAGATCAAATGAAGAGAGCTGAGGGAGATTTTACCAGTTCTGCCTCTAAGATAACTGAATTTATTCAGCTGTAAATCATCCATCTTACCTCCATCTGTTTTCCCATGTTGCTCTTCCCTGTGTCTAAATCCACAGAGCATCCAGACTTAAACCGCCACGCCAGTAGGCAGACAGGGCTCTGCCCTATCACCATAGTGCTCACCCCACACCGAATCAGGGTCTTTCCCAGACTATTTTCAGTCTGGTAGTGTCCAGGTGTGAATGTTGAGAAGGTGTTAAACACGGATAAGGAGAGGTAACAGTTTGTTATAAAGAACTAAACTCCAGCAGAGGGTCTAGAAAGAGTCTGGTATTGGTGAGAGCATTCACAAAGTCTTCAGTGTTTTTTAAAGTATCCAATAACCACCTGATACCAGTAGAGTTTCAGTCAGAAAGAGTCTGGTACCACAAAAGTTTACTACTCTAATAGAGCATCTCATTAATACCTGGTGCTAATAGAATAAACAAAGCATCAATACTAGTCAAGTATCTGGAATAAGCTTGAAATGTTCGCAGACAACCCGGTTCTGGTAGTGTCCTGAAACGCGTAGCAGGAGCCCGTTAAAGGACTCTCGCTCTCAGTGATGGTCATCCTCCTCCTGGCTCTCTCTGTTTTAAAACTCACAGATCATTCATGTTCTGTGTCTCTCTCTGACTCACTGGTTGGCTCAACCAATGATTAATTTGCTTTACTTCCTTCCTCTCTTTCTGCCTTTCCTGGCCCTTTTTTCTTCCATCAGTGTTAGAAGAATTCTGAGCCTTTGTGTAAAGAATTAGATTTTTTAAAATATATTTTTGTTGATAACTAATCTCATGAAAAGACAAAAAAAAAAAAAATCAACAATGAATTGACCCTTGTGACCAGTATTGTACACAGGGGTAAAACTGGGATTTGGGATGAGCTGGAGTCAGTTTGTTGTTGGAGTGGCTTCCACAGATCACACCATACATGTCACCATACAGTTTTCATAGGAACTATGTCAGTAGTTTGTCACAGGGCTACCATGTACTGTCTACAATATACTGGTATATAATAAAAATTTGTCATCTCACAATTTTGACAATATGGGTGATGATGTCAGTGCACACACCATAACGTGGTGTCTTATGTGTGCCTACAAACAGAAAAAGCATGGCAGAAGGTGGAGATCGCCTGCTGGAAGAATTAATTCTGAAAAAAGGAGACTCCTCTCTCATTTGTAAATGGCTGCACATCAAGAGATCAGATGTGAATCAAATATTCATGATTTGCAAGTTATACTGGAAGTCGATACAAAGGGTGGACACACATTGACTGTACTGTATAGACAGTCAACAACACCTGACAACACCTAGAAGCAAAGCCACCATGAATCAATCGCCCCCTGGTGGCTGGTTGCAGCATAGTTAATAAATCCCACCTCCTCCATGTTAGTGGATGGGACATGAGTCAAACTAAAAACTCAAAGTGCAAACCAAATAAACTTTTCCCAGACGTCACTTCTGTGGCTTTTGGTATTATCACACTGATGTGTGTACAAATGGTCATTTTTCTGGTAAGTTTGTTTTCAATAGGCTGTTTGATAATATAAAATAGATGTATTTTGGTTGATTTGACAGCTTTGATTGATGGTGTGATGTTGTCAGCCCACTTCTGGTCGCTACTGGTTATTCACAATACTTTGGCTTCATTTTTGCATGGTGGAGGGAAGTGGTGAAGCCATGTCCATCGAATATACAGTGACTGGTGTAAACACAATGAAACTGTTCCACCATTCTAAATCAAAAGCACAAGCCATAATATGAGGAAAGCCTGAAGCTGCATGTGGAGAACACAACGCAAACTCATTTACTTCAGAAGGATACTGTCAGCACATTTGCAGCATCGCCCTGCTGTTGGAATTATTCACTAGCACAAAAAATGTAGCTCAATAGTTCCCTATAAATGTTGTATTTACTTCTGTCTGGGTGATGTTGGCTGTTTGACAAAACTGCTGAGCTGCTGCTATCAGCTTTTCCTATTTTGCATTGCATTTGTTAGTTAAACCTACAGTAATAGATCATATTTAAATGTCATCACATGATTTGCAAGCTAAATACATTCTGAAAAATAACATTCAATCATCTGTTACATATAGTGAAGAAAAAATTTTAGTGCTGCCCTATACAATGTACTAGAGGAGGCTTTAATAAAGCAGCAGCAGCAACAGCAATCAGATAAGGTCCAAGTAGTGCGAAACTTTACTGAATATACACAGTATCATGACCCTCACTGCTTTGGGACCAGATGCACTAGTGGTGCTGGGACTTCACTGGCCAGTTCATGCAATAATCAATGTCAATCTGAACTGTAATTATGGGACAAAGGGGGAGAGCGAGTTGCCTACAGGCAGCCAAAACTCTGTCCTGGGTTTCCAGTGTTCAAGTCAATTACTCAGTTTGTTTGTATGTATACTTGCATTACTCATGTAGTGTTTACAGAGCCACACAGCAAGGAACTACATTACTAACATTGCAGTTTAGGTTAGAGTAAGTGGTTATAGTCCTGAAACAATTAGTCTAATGAAACTAATGATAGTTTTCATTACTGATTAATCTGTGGACTATTTTCTCACTTCATTACTGGAAGTGTAAAATGTTTTGTTTTGTGTAACTAATGACAAATTACTGATCAAATAAGACAAAGTAAAGCAGTGTATCATCACATTTAAGAAGCTGCAACTATGAAATGATAAATATTCTTGATTAAAAATGTGACAGATGAATTAAAAAAAATATTGGTAATAATTTTGATAATGATCTTTTAATGCCACCAAGGGGTCTGGGAAACAACAATGGCAATTTTCATTTAAAAATAATAAAATAAATGTACTGTAAGTCAACGTGGTGTCCTCATAAGAGATGTCAACAAACTTAAATGCAAACAGACAACCTGGGTCATCTGTAGTTCATCTCTGAGTTATTTTCAGAAGCATTTCCATGGGTTCCTTTAAAATTTGTAAGAGCATCAACTCTGACCCCTAACATGACATGAAACCCACCTCATGTAGCTGACAACAGCAGCTCCTCTGACTCAGCTCCACTGACTGTAACTGGTACAGAGAACGCCCAAAGAAGAGTCACCTCCTGATCCAAGAATAGACTCAAGTGTCTCTACTAACACAGAAGGACCCGTCTCGTTTCATCTGAACTGTAAAACACTGGCTGCATGCTTGTGCAATAATGAGTGATGCTGTTAAATTCAGCAGATGTGTAGTAATATATGAACAAATGTCAATGGAAGGTTGTTTTTTTCCTTTAATACTCATGAATTAGCAACACTCTTTGCCTAAAAAAGAATTACACCCAAATTAAAATCATATTAATTCAGTACAAAGTTAAAATCACAACCATGCTAGGTTGCTAATGTTACCAAAATAAACACGTTAGCTTTACATGCTAACATATCCAGAAGGAAGAATGGCACATTTGAATCAAATCTAAATGAAAGTACAAGTACCTCAAAACTGTACTCAAGTACAGTACTTGAACCCATAAATTAAATTAATTATTAGGACAAGAATGCTGTTGCTACAGAAGTAAATACATTGACATAAATCTGGGCCCCTGCATGACCCAGTTCATTAAATCAGTTAGTGTCTCCGGGTCCTGGAGTTTCTGTGGCAGCACAATACCACCATACGTGACTCACTGAGCTCCAGGCAGCAACAGCAGTAACAATAGTGAAGTTTATTCCAGGTTCATTATCTGCCCATTTGTAACAGAATAAGACTGATGGTGTGTTTGGTCTGTTTGTCACACTGCAGTGTATCGACCTGGGTGGACATCCTGTGTTAGACTGAGCTGAGAGGGGAACGCCCGGGAAGGAACGGGCTGCTGGCACACGGCTAAAAATACAGGGCAAGGGGTCCAACATGAGGATCGAGGGCCTCTGAAGGTCTGAATGAACAATAAACCATGTTTTATTATTATTATCAACATAATTTAAATAGATATTCAAAATCAGTTCAAAAGTCACAGTTATGTCTGGTCTACAAATATTTTCAGTGCTGCTGTTTGTACAGCAGTGTAAGCTCATCATCGTCTCTAATTGTAGGATTAATGAAACTGTTATTTGTAGAGTACAGGTTAGTACAATGGAAAGTGATTTACACAAACAAACAAGCAAAAAGAAGTTTTAAAAAAAGCAATAAACTCTCTTGTTTCTCCTAGTAAAAGCCATAACAAATATTTCAAATAATAAATTAAAAATAAAATAAAGTAAAATAAATTGGAAAAATCTAAAACCATTTTGCAAGGTGGTTGAAACACCCCATATAATCTAACAATTTAAAGAAAAGGCGGACACTTTTTATATCTTAATATATAATTCACTGGTCATTATTGGATATAAACTGTGTGACTAATTGTGTCCTCTGCTGTATGTACAGGGTAGTATTAGCTTTTATCTGTATGAGTAATTTCTTTCTTTTTATTTTCTAATTTCTGTGGTTTCATATTTTATAAATATAGATTACATGACAAATAGGCAGACTAAAGTGATTAGGTAAAGAAAATAACTTATAAAAGCAAACATTTTTTTATTATAAAACAACAACAATCTATAACATTAAATTAAAATGAAATAAAAAGTGTCAGCAGAGATCATTCTGCATTTGGTGTATCTAAAAAACTAGTGGAATGGGACTTTATGTAACTCACAAAAAGTGGATTTATTGTTAGTTAAAGTTCTACATGCAGTTGAATTTTAGCTGACAACACAGTGAAACAGCACAACGTTGCAAGGAAGTTATTATTCCCCCCCCCCATTTTTAGATCATATTTTAAAGGCATGTACATATGTTTGGCTTTATTAAAGTAGAAGTCAGAGGCAAACTTTTATGACGTATTTCATCACTTTGTCAGACTTAAACAAAGTCTGTGGACATCACACACTGAGCCACAAGAGAAAAGGTAGTTTAAAGGAACTGAACTTACGTTGATGTCCAGACTGCAGAGGCTGAGGGAGTCTGCATCTCTGCTGGCCTGCTTCCTCTTCTTCTGCAATGCACAAACCACAGCAAATATCACATTAGCTGGAGAACGTGTCTGAATAAGCAAATATTAATTGGTTCTTTTTAATTTCACACTGAATCAAATGACTCAAATGTGACAGTTTAGTCTGTGCTCATAAACTCACTGAACATTAACACCAAACCTGCAAAGCTCATTGTTACCTACAACCAGTTACACTATATTATAGAGCTGAAACTACTAATTATTGTTTCTTGATTAATTTATTAATCATTTAGTTTCCAAAATAGAAGAAACATAAAAAAAAAACAAGCTTACATCTTCAGACTCTCTTTTTTGTTGGACCAACAGACCAATACCCTAAACTATTCAGTTCAATCATCGAAGACAAAGAATGTCAGCAAGTGTTCACAAAACCAGTGGGCTGATTATGAAAATAGTTACCAACTAATTCGAAATATCCAAAGTGAAAGCACTCTTTCTTTTCCCATCTAGTTAAAAACAGAAACTCACACCTACAGTTATGTTCATACTTCAAGTGAAGTGAAGTGAAGAAGAAAAGGATGGAAAAGAAGGAGGGATGAGACCAGAGAGAAAGTCAAATGAAGGTGTAGAACCATCTCAGGGATGATCAGAAGAAATGGACAGCACCTAAGTTAAATATATGAGTGTCACAGCAAAGGGTCTGAATACTTATGACCATGTGATATTTCAGTTTTTCTTTTTTAATAAATCTGCAAAAATGTCCAAAATTCTGTGTGTTTCTGTCAATATGGGGTGCTGTGTGTACATTAATGAGGAAAAAATGAACTTAAATGATTTTAGCATATGGCTGCAATATAACAAAGAGTGAAACATTTAAGGGGTCTGAATACTTTCCGTACCCACTGTACATCGATTTAACAGTTCCTGTGTACCACCATGATGGCGAAAACAGGAAGAAATCCCACAAGCACCTGATGAGGCAGGTCAGTGAGTACAAACAGCTGTGAGAATTGAGAAGAGGAGAGGAAAGGAAGGGTGGGGGGTAAGGAAAGGAAGAGGTGAGGAGATGAGGGAGGGGCATGACAGAAAGAGATGGCTTTGACCTTTAATCAAGAGGAGAAGAGGAGAGTAGAGATGGGGGAGAACCAGAGAGGAAAGAAGGTGAGGAGAGGAAGAGAAGTGAACAAGTGGAAATGAGGAAAAAATTAGGAGGAGAGGGGAGTTAAGGAAGACAACAGACTCGAGGAGAAAGTACATTAATGAAGAGGAGGAAGAGTAGGAGGCTAGGAAGAGGAGGAGGATGGGATTAGTGTAGCAGAGTGTTAACAATAACAGGAAGTCTGCTGTTTGTTCACTCTTGTGCTGAGACTTTGTTGTTGGTTGGACGTTATATAACCTGGCAAACTTTACCTGTCTCCTTAGAAACCAGAGGGGTGGAGACGTCCCCCAGACCATATATGGTCAGCTTCCTCTAGAAATCACACCTGAGTTAAACAACTCTCGATCACAGTATCTGAACATTGCGCTTAGTCTTGAACACTTTTGTCTTAAAACATTCCTATTCCACTTTTTAAAGCAAAAGTTAAGTTACACTGTGGAGACTGTTGTTATATAGTTTTTCATATTATTCTGATAGTGTGTTTTTTTGGTAAGTAAAAAAATCATGGTGAGAATTTGAAGTTTGTCTCATTCTACAAATGATATAAATGATTATGGTAAATTTTGTTCAAATGTTATCACCCCATTAAATGGTCATCAGTTGTTATCATGCTCAGAATTATGCTTCAGAAGGGGACACCCGCTCTGGATGCTAACATGCTATTTGTGGCTCAGGAGGCCCTTACTCCACCTAGGTTCAGTAGCCGCGTTCCTTTGTTGTCATGGTTATGATAATAGACATAGACCATACCATGTTTACACACAAAAACTAGGGTTTAGGGTTAATCACTCATTAGTAAAAACCACCTCTCTCATGGAAAACTCTGATGTTTTATGTCACATCCATCCACCCCAACCTCCCCCCAACACGCTACAGGTAAAATCTCTTCTAAAACTACTAACCCACATCTACAGTCCAGATGACAAACTGATAACAACCAATGAATAGTAACATTTAACATTTGGTTCAAATCCTACAGCAAGGTGAACACTGATTAGCTGTTGATGGGCAGTAAATACATCCAAATTGTAGGCTAGCTGCTTGATACGCCACCATATCTACAGCATCGTGCACTTTACACAACACTGTTATCCATCTGATGCAACCGATTCATCAAGAATCAAATTGAATATAGTCAGCTCTGGACTTCATGGCTCTAAATCAAATCGGGAGATTAGCAGTGATATCCAGGCCTAGTAACAGTTTCAGATCCTCTAATATGTTTACTGATGCTGATAAATTTGTTTTCATCTGTTGATTTCTGACAGCATCATCTTTTGACTCATGGGCTTTGTGAATGAGTAGAACAGGCAGCGTTATCGAACAGTTTGGCATCAGTGTGTGCGGTTCAGAGAGTTCAGTGAGATATGAGACGTGTGTGTTCGTTCTTTAGAGCTGTTTAAAAGAAGCTTTGATGGCGCAATGTATATAGTCTCATAGAGCGTTTCTATTCGATGAAGTGCACTCAAAGAGACAGCCACCAGTGTGTAACAAGCAGTCAGTCTAATTTCTTTTGTTACTGGATGATTACTAAATGTAATTATGTTGTACACAAGTAATAAATAACAAATAACTGATCACATTTCTGTAGTAACTCGCCAAAGAGTGATCATTTCCCCTTCACACCACATTTTCATAAAAGAAAATCAAGAAGGTGTCTTACTATTACAGCTTGTGAGCATTAACGCCTACAGTCATTTCGTAGATGAGTAAAAAGTGCAGAACTGAAGGGCGCTGAACATTTTATGTTTTTTTGTAGACCTGGCAGGAGCTGTTGGTCAACTAGCATCATTTAGATGCATTTCTAGTGAGTCTCTCTAGATGGATACAACAGAAATATATATATTAAAAAAAAAGACAGTGATTGTGGTCGGGGACAGATGGAACATCCATGTGAAATGCTACAAAATTGCTAATTCAACTATGCGTAGATAAAGAAACTTAAAAGATGCATGCATCACTCAGAGCACATCTAAACACTGGGTCAAGTCGCTGCAGATGTCCTCCAACATGTAGAGATACCACGACACAACACGACTCAGTGCATCTGAGGCTGTGTGAGCTGAGTGCAGCTTATAAGAAGTGGATCTCCTCGCATGGTGCAGTTAAAAAGCTTTTCACACAGTTACCAAAAAGACAAAGGAAGTGTGAAGCAGCAAACACCTGAACAAACAGGAAGACAGTGGTTCTGCAGGGTTTGACCATGAAACACTTACGTTGGACCTGAAATGAGCTGCAGCCTCTGATAATCAAACAGACTCACCCGATAGTAAACAAACAGACAGCAGCCCATCATTGGGATCAGATCTGCTTCTCAGTCACAGTTCAAATGTTAATGAACTCTCTCTGCATGTATTCACATCTGCTGCTCCTCTTCCTCTTCTTCCTCCTTCTCTTTCTTTGTCTCCTCTTCCTCTAGGCCTCCCTGGTTTTACCTTAAAGTCACATTGGTTCTCCTTTTCTTTTCTCCTCCTCACATGCAAGTCAACATCTGCAACCTTTTCCTCTCCTCTTGTTGTCTGATTTCTCTCCTCCTGAATCGCCTTCAGTCACATTGCTCTTGCTTTTTCTCCCTTCTTTTCTGAACTCCACCTTCGTCCTCCTCTTCTCCTCCTCCTCAAGTTAGTTTCCTCCAGTGTTACTCCTTGAGCCACTTCTCCTCCGCAGTCAGACTTTTAAAAGCTCTTTTCTCATTTCTCCTGTTCTCAACCTTCTGTCTACCGCCCTCCTCTCATCTCTTCCACCTCCTCAGTCACAATCAGAATCTCCGCAGCTTCACCTCCTTTCTGAGTGGCTCTATAGACCCTAAAGAACAGGAACCCTTGCCAATGCTCATGTGTGTGTGTGTGTGTGTGTGTGTCCACTCTGTTCCCATTGGACAAACAGGAAGTGACGGATGTCAGGGGAAACAGGCTGTCTATAATTAGGAGCTACAGGAGACACAGAGACACCATAAACACTAACACACAAGAAGACCATTAACTCTGGTTTATTACAAAAATCACACAAAGAAAACTAAATTCACCCGTATTTCATAAATAGTGATGACAGCGCAATATATTGTTTGTCAGCTTAGTATAAAAATGTTACACACCTACACACCCTACAAGAAATTCAATAATTTTACAACCTTGTTCTTGTTGTTTTAGCTTGAACCATTGGTTTTGTCTTTTCATTTAAACCTACAGTAAATTAACAGTAATACAATATAAACTATAGGCAGAATGTTCAAAAATACACATACATCTGATAAAAGGCCGTTAGTTTATGTCATTTTTATAGCAAAAGCTCTGGTTTGATACTGATGATATATTTTAGTAAAATGTGAAGCTCTACTGTCAATAATGTTTTTTTAAAAGGACCAAACAATTAACTGGAACACTGCTTCAAATCTGTGGAACATTTATGGAGAAGCTTCTGATCAAGCCAAACTGGAAAGACCGTGTCATAACTGAGCAGTCTTTAGGAAATGGTGCAAGTTGACCATTGCACAAATGAGGTAGTTGTTATTCTTGTACGCACGTGACTCACATTTCAGTTAACTCTGCAGGTGCGGCCGTTTGTGGTGTTCGACACAGGGGCTGGATACATGTCACAAAAATGAATGTGAGCGTAACAAGATCAGAGCTGACTAAAACATCAGAATGGAGCAGTAAGGCCTGTGATGTGAACGTAGGATTCGAGTTTACTTGAAATGAAATGTGCAACATGAATCCACCTGCCTTGTCTGTTTGTTGCTGTTGTTTGTAATGAGCCGTGAGAGTCACAATGCACTGAGGTACAGAAAACAACAGACTCAGACGAGGTGCCTTACTTCCACCTTAGCATTTATTATCTAATATGGAGTCAGCTTGTTGTGCGCTGTTGCTTAATTAAGTGTGCAGCTGTCACGATGTGAATCAGTTTAGATGAAGGTTTGTTCTTACCCCTCTGAGTGACCAGCCGTCAGGAGAGAGAAGAGAGAAGGAAGGAGCTTTCTTCTGCAGCGTCGACCTGATGGATGGACACAGAGAAGAGAAGAAGGAAGAAGAAGAGGAAGAAATAGGGGAAAGATGA
>NW_018127990.1:269225-270925 GCF_001952655.1 Monopterus albus | reverse complement strand
GAGAAGAAAAAGGAAATCATTATTGTTCCTTAAAACTGCAGAGCAACAACATGTGGCAAAGGACCACAAGTAAACTCTGAATTACAGATGACAAGTCTGTGTGACACTGTTTTCTAATATGCTCAAATAGAGAGTTTTTAGATGTGTGAGCACGGTGATCAGTCAACGCTGAAAACTGAAATCAAACATTTTTATTTCAAGATCAGGTGAAAATTATTTTACTTTTTATGATCATATTTGCTTTTGTAACCTTATTTAATTCATTTGCATGTGCGTAGGCTACTTACACAACTTGATATATTTAATACCCTTGTATCATAGTTTAGTCGATTGACAGAAAATTAATTAGCATGACAAAATAATAATTGTTTGAGGATTTTTCAAGCAGCACCTTTGGCTTTAGAAAATTGGTATTTTCACTATTTTTTACATTTAAAACATTTTTAATATTTTAAAATCAAACAGATAAATAGTTAATAAAGAAAACAATCAGTGGAGAACATGATTGTGAGATGAATTAGTAATGAAAATAATCATTAGTTTACTACTTTGCACATTACAGTGTGTGACTTTTTCCAGCATGTTGGAATCTCTAGTTTTGATGAGCATAATACTAATAAACCCTTATTATTATTTATTATTAATGTCATGTGAAAACAATACATGAGAACTAATTAGATATCTTTTCTGGCTGCTTCTGGGACACAGCCCGAAAGTCTCAACTCTGGGGACAAGAACTCTCTCCATTAAGCAGACAGCTTGTCTGTTAAAGATGCATTGTGGATCCAGTGCGCCGCCTGGTGGTTCATTTTGGTCAGTACATGTAAACCTGGACCTACTGTAGCTTAAAAAGTCCTTAGCAATGATTAGTTAGTGAAGTTAGCAGGGGGTCCGTGGAGAGATGGTAAAGAAGCTCAGCTATGAAATGAAATTAAAATATGATTTAAATATATATGAACAGATTGTATAACAACATATTCATGTTTAGATGTAAAGAGGTGATGTGAGGCTGATTAGATGTACTGCATATAGTAATACAGGTATGTGCCAAAAAATTTGAATAGAGGAAAAGTCCATTTATTTCAATAATTTGTTTCAAAAAGTGAAACTTGTATGTTATATTAGTTCACTACACACAAAGTGAAATATTTCAAGCCTTTATTTGTTTCAATTTTGATGATTATGGATTAAAGACAAAAAAAAACCCAAATCCAGTATTCCACAAAATTAGAATATCATGACAAAGTTCAACATTGTAGGCTCCCTGTGTCCCAATCTAGTCAGCTAATTAATGCAAAACACCTGCAAAGGTTTCCTCAGCCTTGAAATTGTCTCAGTCTGGCTTAGTAGGCTTCAGAATCATGGGGAAGACTGCTGACTTGACGGTTGTGCAGACGACCATCATTGACACCCTCCATAAGGAGGAAAAGTCTCAAAAGGCAATTGCAAAAGAAGCTGGATGCTCACAGAACGCAGTATCAAAGTATATTAACAGAGTGTTAAGAAGAAGGGAAGAATGTGGCCGGAAAAGGTGCAAAAGTGACAGGGATGACCGCAGCCTTGAGAGGATTGTCAAGCAAGGGCGATTCAGAAATCTGGGGGAGCTTCATAAGGAGTGGACTGAGGCTGGTGTCAGTGCATCAAGAACCACCACATACAGACGTCTGCATGACATGGGCTACAGCTGTAGAATTCCATGC
>NW_018127990.1:254887-268676 GCF_001952655.1 Monopterus albus | reverse complement strand
ATTGGTCACATGAAATATTCTAATTTTGTGAAATACTGGATTTGGGTTTTTTTTGTCTTTAATCCATAATCATCAAAATTGAAACAAATAAAGGCTTGAAATATTTCACTTTGTGTGTAGTGAACTAATATAACATACAAGTTTCACTTTTTGAAACAAATTATTGAAATAAATGGACTTTTCCTTGATATTCTAATTTTTTGGCACATACCTGTATACAGCATGCAGTGTCAGTTTGGAAACCCCTTGACAAATGACATCATTTGGTGAATTTTGAACTGAAAAGCAATCTGTACAGATCCTGCAGCAAACAGACATTAAAAACTGTTTTTACATGACGTTAAAAAAATTAATTCCGCATTAATTACTATGTCGGACACTGAAAAGACACCTAAACATCTCTCCAAACTTTAAGTGAGCTGCAGGAAGAACAGAAAAAGGTGTGTTACGAAGTACTGACAATGTTTCATGCTTTTCTGTACCTTAAGTTAAGCTGATGAAATAAAAACAGCACTTTAACATTTGAAATAAATATGATAAGAATACCTACTAACACAGTTACATAACAGTGAGTTTAATTTAAACTGTGTCAGTGAAGTGGAAATCGGTTACAGAGCTGTGACACTATGTCAGACAAAACAAGTTCGAGATCACTGGGCTTCAGAACCTCACATATGTCACATGAAACTTTTTTAATTTCAAGGATTTTTGGACTTCTCTGCAGAGAATGACGCACACAGAGAGAAATCATATAATCTAACTTCTCCTTGCTCAAACAGAACAACAGACATTTCTAAAGCTGCAGTCACTGGACTGTGTCCACTGAAATATTTAAAATTATTGGCGCGACTTGGCTGTTAATCTGTTACAAACTCCGCCTCAGTGACACTGAATCTTAGTTCAGATTTGCGTTGTGTGATTTTGCTGAGGTCTACAGTATGTGTGTTTGCTGCAGGGCCATTATGAAATATGGCCAGAGGTGCCAAAACATTTGCATACAGTTGTATGCAAATTCATGTTTCAGAGGTTGTTCATAACTTGCACTGATGATCTAAGTTTCCATGATGCAAGTGGGTTTGGGTGGAGGCAGGCAGACACAAATGCCTGAGGAAACATGCACAACTTTTGTGTTTCTGCTATTGAACTTGCACTGGCAGGAAAATAAGGCCCGGCTATGAAAAAAAACTATTTCAAATCTGTCCTGGTCAATGCAGCCCATGTTCTGGTTGGTATCTGGTCACTGCCTCTCCACTTCTTTTTGTGCTGCACTGCAGGATAATTTGACACCACTAAATACTACAATCATGCACTACACAACAAACAATTAGACACACAAAAGCACATTGAATGACAGGTTCAGAACAGGTCTGGTGCTTCTAGGTGCCAACAGATGCTCAAAGACAGATATTTTGTTAACAAACCAAACAGAAACACTGTGCGTGTTTGTGTGAGTGAGTGTGTATGTGTGTTACAATTGTGACTCACTCATTCCTGAAAGTTGCGGTGCTTTTTTCCAGTAGCACAATTTATCCCACCCTGGATGTATGCATGCACACCCACAGACATGCACACACATGTACTTCTATCTTTGTAAGGACATTTATTGACATAATGCCCCTAACCCTAACTTTAACCATCAGAACTAAATGCCTAACCCTAACCTAAACCTAATTCTAACCTAAACCTAAAACCAAGTCTTAACCCTCAAAAAGCTGTTTCAGAAAGTGAGGACCATTCAAAATGTCCTCACGTTCCAAAGATGTCCTGACTCTGTAGCAAAAAAAACAAACAAAACAAACTTTTTTGTTCCTCACTATACAGCAAGTACAAGAACACACACAAGATCAGAGGTGTGTTTAGTCTAACTCTCACACGTCCGTATGATAAATCGGAAGCTACAGCCAGCAGCCAGTTAGCTTAGCTTAGCACAAAGACTTGAAAGAAGGATAAACTGCTAGCATGGCTCTGTCCACAATGGTAAATCTTTGGACACGTCAAAGCTAGCTGTTTCCAGTCTCTGTGCTAACTAGGTTAAGCTACTTCATTCCTGGCACCAGCTCACATATAATGAGGAGACATCATTCCTGGCAAGTGAACAAGCATATTTCTCAAGATGCCTAACTATTGTCTCAAGGATGTTCCTAATGCTCTGGACTGATGCTGAGATTTGAACAAATGTAACTGTAAATCACACACACACACACACACACACACACACACACACACACACACACACCCACACACACACACACACAGCTGCCTCACAGGACCAGCAGGATGGCATTCCCCAGTAGAAACATAATCAGTGACAGAACAAACATCTGCTGAACAACATCTTTACTGTCTGTTGAAAACAGCAGAACCACATTCCTGCAAAAATCAACACTGACTCCTTCGAGTCATCTCACTGCTCCTCGCCTGTTAGTAGGACTGTGTGGTAGTATTCACATGTACAGTAAGAACCACTGCTTTAGTGGGTGTGATTCTGTTTATTGTAAATTCAAATCAACACCAAGCAATATTTTTTAACTTAAAATGGATTAAAATGTGTGTAATAAGAAAGTGTCTCCGGTGGAGCGTTGTAGTTTCCTTTAGCTCCTGGTTTTGTTTTGTTTTTTTTCAGCTAATTTATTGTATGTTTCAGTCTCAGAGTTTAGCACTTCAGGCAAACAAGCTCAGATGAACCCAGTGTTCGCTGCCTCCTCAGCATCAAACACCACACAGAAAAAGTTATAGACTAGTGAAGATGGTGAAGAAAGTGGATCAATTAGCTGCTAAAGAACATTTAATTTAATATTAATAAAACTGAATTATTCACATTTGAGAAGCTGGAGCCAAAGATTTTTATCCGTTTATTTATTTATTTGCTTAAAGCTTTAGTTATTAATAAAATGACTGCTAACAAAGTGTCTGTTAATGAACTAATCAATTAACTAATCATTTGAGTCTTTGTTTAGCCTTGTGGTAGGTTTGTCAATGCCAGGAAAAATGATGATTGACATGTATAGTGAGGATCAGAGGGGGCCCAACAATATTTTTCTGCCCCTGGGGCTTCCTAGTTTGTGAATCCAGCCATGGTGTGTGTGTGTTTGCAGACTATAAGTCACCCTCAGGCAAACTTGTGACTCATTGGGCTGCAACATTGCAGTTTTTCTTCTCTCTCTCACAGACTGTATGTTTCAGGGTCTTCTACCAAAGATCCTTTACAGTGACCGGACTAACTTCTCTAGCCAACTTTATATTTTACCAATATGTTCGTGTAGTTACATGTTGTATATAACACATTTATGTAACAGACAAACAGCTCGGCGGTGGAACAGTTAACTCCCTGTCTCTTCACGTTCCTTTTCTTTTACACTAACAAAGAAACGCCCGTTTTTACGTATTTTGCTTTTTCTTTCCCAAACCCTCCAGAAATCATTTTCCTTCGGTTACTCACCTTGAACCCCTCTGACATCCATCACCTGCCTGCATCGGGCTGCGGCTCCTCCCAGCGACCCAAAACAGACCCACGGGCCACTGATTCAAAACAAACAAAGACGGAACGGAACTGTTTCCGGTTGCTGCCTCTGCTCCAGAGGTAATAAACAATTTTTGCTTCCTATAATTTAACGAAAGGTCAAACGTGAAGTCCAAAGATTCAGCTGAGCGACAGAGCCCTCCTTTCATTGGCAGCGAGATATTCCTTTTCCGGCACCCCCTTCAAAATAAGAGCCAAAGTTATGACCACCCAGTTTATAATCACTAATCAACGGATACACCACTATCAGTTGATTAGTTATCAAACTTTAAGATGCATTTAATTTATGAAAGAAGGCCTGTTGAGCCGTCAAGAATAACTCACCCTTTCATTTATGCTTAGAGGCCTAATTCAAAAAGTTTTAAAGATATTATAGACAAATTAAATTAAGGCTTTAAGTCGGCTAATAAAAATTCATGTTATACTGCACAGTACAATACTTACATTTTGGAACATTTAAGCAAAATTATACTTTTTTTCTGTACGTTGCTGAGAAATGAAGTTCTACGAAACCCACTTTCAAATGTTATATGACCAGACACAAGCAGCCCTGTGTGGGCTTTACCTACATTAAACAATCTAAAATTGGTAAAATCTTGATTTATACTAGGATTAGCAAATTAAAAGATAATGAAAATTATTACTTGCAGCCTACTTGCACTTTTATTTCAAAGCCAGGGTGTGTGTGGAGGCTCCTGGTGTTTTAGGCATCAACGCTTCGCAGCTCACACACTGAAGAGCTGTCTGCTACTTATGTCAGTGAAGTGTGATTTATTGTAAGAAACCAAAAGTTGTTAGTCAACTTTAGAGATGATTACCAGTCATAAAGCACTACAAATAGTTGGTGCTGGAATATTTCTTCTTGTACTGGCTACCTGATACCTTTTGCTACACCTTTGTAACTTTCTACAAATTAAAAACTATGGATTTGTTAACTCATGAGTTTTTCATTGTTTAACTTAGTAATTTGGCTTAGGTAAATTTATAGCAGCAGATATTGAATGACAAAATGCAAACAGGTGATTTTATTAGATGGATTTATTTATTATCTACATTAAGGTACTATAAAACAGTACGTTTCTAAAAAAGAAACAAAACTTTACTTTAAAAAACTGAAACATAATAGACATTTCCTGAAAAAAAGAAAAGTACAAGCAGGAAATGCATATTCTTCCCTTAAGTAAAATCAAACTTGCCGATAAATCAGAAGTTGCCGCCTTCCGCGGCTCCTCAAACATGAGGCTTTATAAAACACACAGAAGTCATGGTCCGATCCAGAGAACAAAGTGGCTGCAGCTGTTGATCACGAAACAATCAGTAAGTGAAAGTCAGATTTATAAGAAAATATGTTCATGGGATCAAGTGAGACGTGTATGGAAGTCCATGTCCACCAGAAAAAGAAAAAAATTATTAAATAAAATATTCTCAAAGCAAGTCAAAATGGTGACAAAGACAAAATTATGAGATAACTGTTGCTGTCATTTTAAAAATCAAAATTATGACTTACTACTTCAAAATGTTCACTTAAGAAGCAAATATTTTTTATTTACTTTCTCACATATATAATTCTTGTCACGATAGTAACGGGTGGTTTTATTCATCTTTGCTGCTTCCTGCAACAGTGTTAGAAAAGGATTACAAAGCATGAACAAATACATAATTTTAACTGTTAATTCAATATTTAATACTTTAAAATGTCACCACATGCCAAACAATGTAAACATATTCAATATATTATGGAGTAGGAGCAGAGCCAAATGAAAGTGAGTTGTATGTCTGAATTAAAATGCAGAGAAAATATTCATAAAACTGAATTTCAATTCAACACAATTCACACAACTCTTTCACCACATCCTATCACATTAGCAGGTTTTAGTACAGTTCAGACTGTTCTTAAATGGTTTGTTAAAATTGTTTATACTTGAATGATTCATGATCGGACAGTGGTCATCGTGTTACTGCTGCTTCAATGACAAGTCATCCTCAAACATTCAGGGACATTTGCATGTTGAAAACATTTTTAAAACAGTATTCTCTTAAAAATATGACAGATTAAAAACTCAGCAGTCATTAAAAATGAATATTGAATTAATGTTCTATTACTAACTGCTATGGGGGAAATTCCCCTCTAATGACAAACGATCACCCTCAAATATAATCGATGTCCTTACGGTGTTGATACATTCAGCACATTTGGTTAAAATCTCTGTGGATACCAGAACCTCCGAAGCTGCATAGATCCTGTTGGATGTTGTTGCTGGAGAACATCTGGACATGTTTGTGGCATTCAGCATCAAAAACTGCACGAGCAAACAGTATGTCTCAGCTTCCTGTTTTGGCACCAAACATCCTACTCAAACTTCAGTCAGCTTTCTGTCAACGAACCAAGACCCACTCTTTGGTTTAAACTGGTCTGCTCCACCAACATCTGGAGATCTAGTCCTTAAAAAAAATCCTCCAGGCAGGACGACCAGTGGGGCGAACAAAGTACAGTACATCTTGTGCGCTACATGTAGTGGTTACCCATAGTTATCAGGGAGTAGTGTTCTAGAATGCAGTGGCTAAGATGTAGGGTTATTCCACCACAGGAACCTACCGACACATGCACTGTAACACGTGTCCTGGGTTCTGTTTCTGCTGCCCTCCGCTCACTTTGCTGGTGTATTCTGGAAGCTAAATTTCGGCTCCCTTCAGGAGGCAATAGTAAAATCATGTTCCAGGGTCACGGGGGGGGTGTCCACGGTTTCACAGGGTGGACTGTTTGTTTGTTGGGTTCCGACAGTGGAAACACAGTTGTAGTTAGAACTCAGTGGCTGCCATTGTTACTTGGGGCTAGTGTTTTCCTGCAGGGATTACCATAGTTAGCAGGACGTGGGGTTGGACAAAAACAGTGGTTGCCATAGTTATCACAACTATCAGTGTTCTAGAAGGCAATGGATACCATTTTCACCAGGGACTAGTGTTCTAGAACTGGGTGCAACTGTGGTTCAGTGGGTAGAGCAGTCTTCTCCCAACCGGAGGGTTGGAGGTTTGAATCTCGGTGCCTGCAGTCCACATGTCGACGTGTCCTTGGACAAGACACTGAACCCCCAAGTTGCCATCGGTGTGAGCAGGCGCCCCAGATGGCTGCCTCGGTTCTGTACCGAAAACAAATTCCTTGTGTGTAACATACTCGGCCAAATAAAGGTGATTATCTTTATCCTTATTATCCTCAGTGGTAACGATTTTTTACCAGTGTTCTCTATATTGATGGTTACCATAGTTACTGGGGACAGTGTTCTAGAACTTTCCATGACAGGTCTAGGACCAGTACATATTTGGCCCCCATGAGCACATCACTGTGCTGCTCCTCTTTTGACCGGCTGCAGGCGTTCACTACAATGATGCCACAGGAGCAAGTCCATCACCGTGCTCCAGGCGGTGATGGTGGTGCAGCTCAACTCTGCAAACTGTGGCAGTGCTGCAGTGGAGCGATGTGACAGCAGGCGGCTCCTCATCACCTGAGAGACACATGGCCAAGTGCTTGCTTTTATTTTAGCATTGTTCAACAGTCTCATGTGGAAATGAGAATGTGTCAACAGATATTGATCAAAATAAAGTGAAAATATAACTAAATAGAACAATAAAATTTTACTTTGCAAAACTCTCAGATGAGGTTCTAAAAGGTTGCCAGCCTTACCCAGCCCAGAAGATGATGATTCGCTGTCGGCCAGGGAAGAGGAGTCAGCCTGGTCATGTGACAGTCCCTCCATCAGGGGAATGGAAAGCTCTGAGGAAGGGACAGACAAATCATAAATGCCCGAATCCCGAGGAGGCAGGACTTCTGGGAGAGAGGGATGGTCTTCGTCTGCCTGGGCCGGGACAGGGAACTTCTCATCCTGGAGGATGGAGGGTGCAGAAGAGGAGCCAGAGGAAGATTCTTCAGGTGGATGTCCAGATATTCCAGAAACGGACCTGAAGGAGCAGATATGCAGCAGCAGTCAGACTAACAGGTGGTCACATATTGCCTGCTGTGTAACAAATATTTTCACTCACACCAACATGTGATGGCAAAGATGACCATGGAGCTTTAATGGGATTAAATGCACTGAAACTGACTGCATCAAACAAAAGCACCAATATTTTAATGGTCTACAGACAGGGGATCCATGATAAATTGAAAAAACAATTCAATCACTATCAACAGCAAATGATAAGAGCAAATAATTATCTTGTGCTAGATCCTGCTGCGAAGGGAATCACTTTAAGGTTAGTACAGAGGACAGTTTTGCATCATGATACATTTAACAAATGATATACAGCACAACTTACAGTAGGAGGTAAAAAAAAAAGACATTTTGCTTTAATATTCACAGGAAAATTAACTACAGCAATATTACAAATTACTTTACCTTGAGGATGGTCCCAGCACAGAGAGAGAGCAGTGTGGCAGGGATGGACTTGGACAGAGACCAGGACTGGGACTGGGACTAGACCCGGGGGGCAACAGGAGCACATTCTTCCTTGGCGCTCCATCCCCACCCTGCAGCGATGGCGTCCTCACCAACACCTCATTTAGCACCAAGCTGGAGTCAAACCTCTCCTCGGGCTGAGATGAGTCGTCGTCGTCGGGAGGGTTTGGAGACGTGACAGTGGAAAGAGAAGGATGTTCTGGGGAGGAGCCAGAGGAGGCCGAGTAGCCTCCTTCAGGAGCCAGCTGCTTCTCAAACCAGTCAGGGTTCTGGGTGATGTGTTGGTGCATGTTGCAGATGGAAACGTAAAGCGAGCGTCCAGACTTACTTCTGAAGTAGTTCCTCCTGGAGACATCGAGAGGCTGCTGCTCACGGCTGGCCAGACTGGACTGACCAGAGTGGAGTCGACTGAAGAGCTGAGGCAGCTGGTCCAACAACTTGAACCTGAAAACAGGAATGAAATTACTGCTACAGTAGACCTCCATGGCCAAAAAAGTGAGCACCAAGAAAATCTAGATGACTTGTGTGCCTGGAATTGATTCCAAAATGAAAACTGCAATCAAAACACAATCCTATATAATCCCCATAAAACACCGCCTAAAATTCCATGAACTCAGAATTTCAGTCTCTCAAACACTTGTGCATCTCTTACCTATAGTGAGTGTAAAATATCTCCAACATAAAGTAATTTTGCTAAATAGTTTTTTTATGTGGCTGAAATTCAACATTCACTTCCATCCAGTGGTTTTCTCAATTAGCAGATTGCTGTCAAAAAGTTTTAAATTGTATTTAACCAGGTGAAAATCGCACAGATGTTAGCAACCTCTTTTTTAGGAGAGCCCTGACACAATGGCACCTCTGTAAGCTCCAGAGAGTGCAACATGAAACACACATACAGTGCTAAAACCAGACAACAATGTAATGAGTCTTGAATAAGAGCTGCTGCTGTTGTTTTTGAAGGTGTTTGTTGGTTTGTGCAGAGCCTTGTGTTTACCTGGGAGCCAGACTCAGCATTGTGGGGATGTCGGTTTCTGTTGAATAGTGGTTCAGCTCCTGAGCCTCGTTGCCCTCGATCTGCTTCGCCAGCCGCATCTTCTCAGCGATCATGGCAACACCAACAATGAACAGATCACTGGCGGATCCACCAATAGGAGAGCTGCTGCTACTGCGGTGGCTGACGGGTGTCTTCCCTCGGCGGCTTTTCTTCTCCATGTAGTAGCTGCCAAAACACAACAGTGCTCATTAGAATAGCAACATCACATTAACGAGGGCAGAACCAGAAAGTGTTGGTGATTTTGCTTCAAAATATTTGCCAGTTAATTTTCTATCAGTGAACTGAATAACGTAGCTCTAGGCTGCTGAATGAGGGAATATGTTTTGGAAGAATGACACTTCCTCCTTCCAACAGAGGAGCACTGAAGCCGTTCTAAAAAGTCTGTATTGTTACTTTGTGCTACTTTGTCTTTTTATTTGTCACCCAACTGTACATAAGACAGAGCTGTTGAATTATATCCCGAGGCTCATAGTATGATTAACGCATGGTGTTGCTGTTACATAAAAGAACATTTTCACTATTACACTGTACTTACTGTGTTTTAACATTACAGCCATAGGTGGATATGGCATATTTTCCTTTGTAGTACTTATCTCTTATAGCATGCTGAAGGCATGGGTTTGATAAGGCACTGGGTAGGAGCACATCGAGGATGATGGGGCTTCTGCTTGAAGCATTTTCAGCTAAATATTGAACCCAATTTGTTTCTTTTGAGGAAAAAAAACACTTAAAAACATGGAAAACTTGGAGGAGTAAAAGAAAAAATAAAGACAGAATGGCCAAAAGAAACTCCAGTTGAAGGCACTTTGAAAACAGTTGGCATTAGATCCCAAGACTCTGGAGTGTCTAGGGATCTAATGCGTTTTCCCTCATCTTAATCTGAGCCTAACCTTCACCCTAACCATGTCTTATGTTGTTTAACATGACCCTAAAGTCACTCTAACCAAATTCCTCTGCCTACTCCCAAGTCTTGGCCTCTAACATTTACCATTTGAAAATATCATCAGTAGTTTTTCAGAAACACAGTAGAGTACCGTAGGCCTTTGGAACAGACAGTTATGATGAAGTCAGCTTCATCCAGCTGTCTGCTGAGCCATGACATCTGACCCTCTCTGCACATCTCCAGGTGTTCCCACAGGTCCAACACAACCTGAACAGGAATGAACAGGGACTTGACAACCATACACAACCTTCAAAAAGGAACATTTCATTTTTATTTTTTGTACTGTTTTCCTCAAAATCAAGCCATTATCTGGTGGTGTGTGTATCACTGTCTCACCTCACAGTTGCAGAAGTCCTGCAGGAAGTAGGCGAAGCTCTGGATGACACTGGTGTGTTTGGGACAGTCTCTGTTGGAGTAACAGATGAAGACTTTGGGACGGGGCCAAGGTCGCTCCGCATTCAAAGCTGCACTGTGGTGGGACGAGTCACTGCTCTCCTCGTCCAGTTGGCTATAGATGTTTTCTAACAGGAAAGGAGACACATGAGGAATGATTGGTAAATATATCAGAATATTGTGTCTGAAATTCTAGGGCATCCTTATACGCAGTGACAGTTCTCAAAAAAGTCTGAGCTCACATCTACAGTAGTGTGCAAACGTTTAGATGCTTACCCATTACCTAATAATATCAGGGAGGCATCTGATCAGTCCCTAGTTGTGTGATTATTCTGTGAGCTTCTGTCTGTTTTTTGGCACTTTATAAGTCCAGCATACTTTCAGCTATACCAGCCATTCAGGTATCTTCCTGTTCAGCTCTTCAAGGACATTCGTGCTTGTATTCAACTTTTTTATAATGTTTATACTTTTTAATTTATTCAGCTTTTTTGTTTACAATACAAGTCAATGGGAGCTCAAAGTGCTGAGTCAATGGCAGTCCTGGAGTGCCATCTGGTGGTCCATAAAATGCAGCCCCCCCCCCCCCCCCTTTCAACAAAGAACTTCAGCAGTTTCTTCTCATCCTTCAGCTGTTTCAGCAATTGATTTCAGACATTTTCAGGATGTTCTTTCAGCATATGAGCATCCACATGCATTTACGATAGGAAATGCATTTCTCTAGTTTACCCTGCAGCCTGACAATGAGCCCAAACATTCAACCAATATCATAAAAATTATGTTCAGAGATAAGAAGAACCAGGAATCCTGCAACAGATGGTCTGGCCCACACAGAGCCCTGATCTCATCACCATGGAGCCAGTCTGGGATCCGATGAAGAGACAGAAGAGGTCTCCTTGAACTTATTCCAGTACTTGTTGTTTCTAAGACTGAAACCCCTGTGAGAACAAGTAACATCACCAATAATTAGTGCTCTCACCTTGCTGTTTATTGCGACACATAACTGTGAAGAGAGTGGCGAAGGCAGACATGATGACCAAAGGCACTGTGATGGCCATGGCACGAATAGGCCCCGCCCAGGGGGAGTGGACTGAAGGACAAACCAAACACACCAAGCATGAGACCACAAAATTAGATAATTCAAAGTCATGTAAATCAACACTATGCAACTATTTAAGTCTGTAACAACTACAGTATGTAGCAATTACTGGATAATGTCAAATGCTAAAACAGTATACAGTAGCACAAGTAGAGAAGAGCCATCACGTCATTGAACTAACTTAGCAATTCTATCTACAATCTGTTATTAGCTAACATTAGCTACTTGTCATATCAGAGCAGTTGAGTCTGTAGCAGCAGTATGTGCTGTGTTTTGTTCAGCTTTTCATTTGTATGAGCAAGAATGTGTTAGTGTTATTCCTTCTGAATACACCCCACCATGCCCCAGTAAAACATCATATACAGAGTGTATCCACCTGTCCATCATGAATTTTAGGGTGGCAACATGGTTTAAGGTTAGAGTGAGGTTAAGTGTTAGGGTCCGGGTTAGGTGTTAGGCAAGTAGTGGTTATGGATAAGGTTAGGGTAAGTCTCCAGGAAATGAATGTAAGTCAATGTAAAGTCCCCACAAGGAATGGAAACAGCGGTGTGTGTGTGTGTGTGTGTTTCTCACCCTGGCTAGCGTGGTACTGAGTCTGCCTCCTGGTCATGTTACTGTCGTCTCTCAGCTGACACAGAGAATCAGGAGGGTAATAAAAGAGAGAGAGAACACAAAACAGAAATATTATCAATGAAACATATGAACAAATATGGAATTGATAAATCGATAAATACATTGATAAATAAAGTATTTTATATAAACAGTAAGCATATAGTAACACAAGATGAGTCACTGAAAGAGCTCAGACCCTGTGGGAGGGTCTTAACCCCTGGTTAGGCAAACTGGTTTTAAAGCTTTCAGGTTGCTATTTTGTTGTTGTATTACTCTGTACTGTAAGGTCCCCAGCTGTGTTGGGGTTGGGGAGCTTGTGGAAGGTTTACCCCCCAATAGTCATTCCCTTAAAGCACAAAAGCACATGGGTGTTTGCAGTGCAGCTTGCAATTGTAGCAATAAGGAATAACTGACAACTGGACAGTGCTGCAACCATAAGTCTAGTGATCACAGCATGTGAGCCCTGTGCCTAGTTCATGTACCTCTATAGTGTAGGTGCCTGGAGTGACGTCCTGGAGGATGCATGTGGTTCTGGCCTGGTTCCCATCCTGTAAGAAGAAAACATATTAAAGAACTGACTCAGCTGAAAACTCAGCATCATATTTTTATCATGAGTAAGAAATTAATACCCAAAATCTAAAAAGAAATCCGAGCCTGAAGTCAGAGCGATCAATAGCCATAATTTTAGACTAAGCCTCCAGTCTCCTTCACAAACCACAGGGTTGGTGATTCATCCCCACAACAATCATTTCCACTTTACTTGTGGTGTGCAGAAGAATGAAAGTAGGCAGGGTTCAAATCAAACTACCTGTGTCACTTTTCACGTGAACAGTACAGTGCAACACCATGAACGCTCTCAAGGAGAGTCTGTCCAAAAAGTGTGTGCCAGTCTTCTAATCTGTGTGATTCACAGTGTTGAGACTACAAAGACACACAAACAACAGAGGTGTTGGAGAGAGATGAGGGAGGTAGGGAGATGGAGTGAGGAGAAGGCTTTGAATCCCAGCACCTCTAAAGACTGTGCTGAATCTACACAGAGCCTGTGCAAGTGGCTCCACTGTGTTGAATTTTTTGGCATCATACAAACAGTGGGGACTGAAACTGAGCGGATAATGTTGGAGATGATGGATGTTGATTATACACCATTTACTTTTACTGAACTGACTGAGATGCAGAAAGGAGAAAAGACATCAGAGGAGATGGACTGTATAAGACCATCAAAGCAACTGTGGCAGGAGGAGGATGAACTGCCCGTCCACTGAGAGACACGGACGACAAAGTTGTTGCGCTTTGTCTCACTACACGCAGTTGCATTTCTCTGGAGGTGCACATTAGGCTATGGGACGGGGTACATGGCTATGCCAAGCATAAACTATTACACAAACTAGCTACAAACTACTACTAGTTTGTGTAAAGCTAGCCTTAACGCTAAAGGAAAAACAAGCTGAAGCTATTTTCAAGGATCATGAATGTGAAATATGTTGGACACGCATTGTGCTAATGTCTTAAAATCAGAAAGTCTTTGTCCAAATAAAGAATAAAACAACAACAACAAAAAAAAAACTAAAAAGACTAAAAAAAACAAAGAAGAAATCAAAATTAGTGTGTAATATGGATACTGCATTTTAATGACAAGGTAACAAGAATGCCATATTTTTATTTTGATGCTAAATCTTAATTTCAACAGATATATATATATATACACACAGATATATATATA
>NW_018127990.1:241042-254873 GCF_001952655.1 Monopterus albus | reverse complement strand
TAAAAACATTATTTTGGTCCTACTGGTTTGCAACGTTGCAACTTGAAGGGTCCATCCTGCCGCAGTTTGTAGAACAGCGAGTAAAAGCTGAAGCCAAAGGAGGTCGGAGCCTGGTCAAACACCACGTGGAGGTTCGAGCCCAGCTGAGACACATTCAGGGTCTTTGGCTTCCAAACTGCACAGACAAACAGAAACAACTTCACCTCCACACTTATGGACATGCACTAATTGTACTTAAATTATACAGTACAAATAAACTAAAACACCAATAGAGTAAATAAGTGAGAGTAGCTGAGTGGAATAAAGCCCCTTTTGCCTTGTACCGTCTCAGCTCTACTCTATTCAACTCTGTGACCATACATTTTACCCTCTATAACACTCGTGAGAGACAAGTGGCAGCTACTATTATGAATGAATGAAGAACAAGCAACTGGTATCATCACATGTAAACATTCAGGTTCATCGGTGGCAAGATGGCCAGGTAGTAATGATAAATTTCTCCGACCAATCGGTAGTCTGCAGTGTCTACACATCACTGTTTCGTATCACCTTAGCTTTCTTGGAACCTCGACAGAAGTGATACCAAAAATAGTACTTGGTACTAGGTACTATCCCCAACATTTGACTGATGGAAAAACTATAAGGTGTGTAGAGTCAAGTCGAATTGAGCCGGTACCAGTTGGTGGAAAAGGGGCTCAAGACAGAGAGTGACCAAATTCTGCAGACCAGTGACTTTGTGCAACCAGCACCTGGACTAACTCTGTCTACATGTGGCTCTGGTTATGACGACAACACTGAGGAACTTACATGGTTTGCAAACCAGGCTGTCTGATCCCAGGAGAACTTCACATGCTGGAAGATGAACACACACACACACACACACACACACACACGGTCAGACAGTTTGTCCCCGTTTGTTTCACTTATCATTGTTCAGCTCAATGATCTGACACATTTAAAGGGGAAGTCTTGACATTTTGGGTAATATACCAATGCCATCATTCCACTGCCACCAATAAACGTCCCATACCCATACTGTACTGGGGTTTGTGTGCTTCGACTGTCTTAGAGCAAACCAAAACAAAAAAAAGATACAGCAGTGTGTTACAGAGAAATAAAGGGAAGCTGATACAGCAGCCATGTTTGCTCTGTTATGCACCACCTATTGACATCTGTGGTTCAGAAGACGTATTTGTGCTAAGCTACGCTAACCACACCCAGGATGCTATCATATGACTTTATGTAAGGCAAAAGGAAGCACTTTTTCCAAAACATGAACGAGCTCCTTTAAGCCAGCTGCTCCCAGCCTTGTTTGCTTGTGACCTCTGCGATACAAAGCAACTGGTTCAGTACTTTGACTCTTTTTCACTGGGGACATGTCTGGATGCTGGGAACGGTTTAACTGAGCAATATTTATAAGATAGATTTAAGAGATTTCTGCATAGCAGCCAGTGCTACCACTAAGCTAACGTGTTTTGTGTGGTCTGAAAAAACACACACATGTAACAAAATTGTTCATGTTAGGTTTTCAAAATTTTTGTTTCCAACTGACAGACTAAACTGTCATTTGAATCACAGGAGCAGCAGGAAGGATCGGTCTGTTGGAAACATCTCAAAAGGTATTAATCACTTCACAATTCAGTTAATCAGCTGACTAATTAATGCTGTTTGAATGAGGGGAGTATGGGACTCACAGTTGGTCCTGAGGAAGGATGGAGGGAAAAAGCTCTCATTCATCAGAGTCGGGAAAGGAACAACACGAACCATGTAGTCGGTATCAAAGGTCAAACCGCTGAATGGCTGACTGCTCAGCTTCTGTGTGACGAGCACAATGATACACCATCAGTAAATAACAGAGAGTCTGGTAAAACTGAGATGTGAACAGGATCCGTCTCTGTGATGGACATTAAAGGTCAGTGAAGGAAACAAGAAGCTACAGTCTGTTTACCATTCAGAGGAAGTACGATCCAGAAATAAACAAAATATATTCCAGGCTGTGCTGTCGTTAATTTTGGCCCTACCGTGTTCCTGTAGGAGAAGTTGAGCTGTCGTGGGTCTTTGAGGATAAGATGTTGACACCGTTTCCCTTCTGGACTCTTGTCCTCCAAATAAACTCTGAAGCCTCTGATGTGTTCGATCCCTGGAGAGAAACAGAAAGTTCAGCTTCACCATCCTCAGACAATGATCCACCTCCTCTCCTTGTTTTCTTCTTCTCCTCCTCTCTCAACACCTTGTTCACATAATCTCTTTTTTACTTTCTTCACTGTGTACCCCTTCTCTCTGCTTTTTCTCCTCTTGTTCCCATTTCAACTTTACTCAGTTTTCATTTCCTTCCTTCATCTCCTTGCCAAATTTCATCTCCTCTTGTCCACTGTTCATTTGTTTCATTTTCTTACTTAGCCCCCTTGTTTCTTTCTCTCTTTTCTCCATTCCCTTTCCCTGCACTCCTCCTTTCTCCTCTCCTCCTTTTACTTAAATCCTTTCCTCTCCATGTTCCCTGTCTTCCTCTTTCTCCTGTTTTCCCTCCAGTTCTCCTCTACTTGAATCCTTTCCTTATTTAGTAGCTTTTCCGTCTTATCTCCTCCTGTCCTTTCCTTTCCTCACTCCACCTGTCTTCTCCTCATTCCTATTCCTGCCCTTTCTCCTTATTTCCTTTTGTGTCTCTCTTTTCCTCATCTTGTTTACTTTCCTTTCCTTCTCTCCTTGTTTCACAGCTTTCCTCCTTTCTTCTTCTGTGCGTTTCCTTCCTTCCTTTCCTATTCAATTCTCTGACATGGTCTCAGACTCAGACCTTGAACTCTGGACAGTTTTATAGCTAAAGAGTCATATGGCATGTCATGTGACTCCTAGACCAGCATCTGTTGCTGCAGGACACCTCCCATTGTAGTTATATTTACACTGAGTGACATATTCTAGGCCAAAACTCCATCAAATGGAAATATTCCACATGCACTTTGCATCATTTTAATCACCTTTAAACAACAATCTAATTGACAGATTTGATATCTTTGGGGTGTCTGCTCAAATTTAAAATAAAGTTCTTTGGATTTAAATGACATTTGACTGCACAACATGAGTTTAAACCAACACCACTCACCACAAGGCCACTGTTAAGAAGAGAAGGGCACAATTTGGAAAATACCTGTGGCTTTTGGCAAGTTACGGATCTATTTTATCTTCTGTCCCGTTGCAGCACGATCCACTAAGTACCGGGAACATTTTAAGCAGCTAAAGAAACCACTTTGGAAAAGAAACACTTTTCCATCTATTACTTTAAACTTTCAGTTCTGAAAGGCAATGTTAGGTATTTTTAGTCAGATAGATATTGGATAGATACTTTATGTATTAGAAATGTTTAGTGGAGATAGGATGTCTAGTTAGACTGTTAAATGCTTAGTCATGCTTATGAGTTTCTACAGGGTACATCTGGTCAAGGATAACTAGAGAGAAGAGTTGATGACTGTCAGCAGACAGGGTGTTTAATATTATTATTATGACGTGTATAACTGTAGCCTTAGCCATAATATGTTCTTATGTTTAAGTCACGACATGTTACTAGAGGTCGTGAGAATGTTTTTAGCTACACACCACTTAATCAACAGACACACACACATTGATTTGCTTCATGTTTTGACTACTGCTATGGCCAGCTGCAGAGCTGGTAACAGAGACGTCTCGGTTGACGTTTCTGTGTAGTATGGGGCTAGCCCAACCGAGGGGATATAATGTATAGGCCTGGTGGGTTCAGGGTCTTTCATCTTACATCTGCCTGCGTGCATGTTGGAGGTGCAAGATACCTGAGCGTGTAATGTTAATTTTACCTGTGATCCTTTGAATAAATCAGCACTGTTTTGAAGTTACTTGGACTGTCTCGTCTCTCAGAGTCAGTTTGGTAAAAAGTACCAGGTACAACAGCAAGAGGAAGCCGAGCAAGCCTTGAGAAGGAAATGTGACCAGTTCATTTTTTCTAGATGACTGCTGTTCACATGTGACTCTGACATGGAACATTTCTGCACAATCTGTCTATCTGTGAGAAAACAGGCTGTATTGTCACTGTGAGAGAGGTTCACCTTACACTGAGCACACACACCAATCCACATTCCTTTACGGTAAAATAGTGGTATTGTTGTGCGAGATGTGATCCTCTTCTCTCTGGGCCTGATCAAAGAGACACGCACGCACACACAGTGCTGGGTAATCTTACGGATTTGAACACTTTGAAGGTTTTTCTTTCCTGTTCCCTCACTTTACCTCTCCTCTCTAAGCAGCAGTGTAATGCTCAGGTCCTACAATTGGTTTCCACTGACCTCCGCCCACTTTGGAGGTGTGCTCCGGGAGCTAAATGTCAGCACTCCTCAGGAGGTAGTACTAAAATTTAGTTCCAGGAAGATGAGGGTGGAGAGGGTGGGTGCACAAAGAGCTATCACCTATGACTGGTTAAATGCCAGTGTCTTCACACCTCGGCCATTAGTATCGCATGTATGGTGTGTAAACACACACACACACACACACACACTGGTTTAAAGGTAAAATGATAGAGGACTTAACTTGCTGGTTTAGGGAAATGGGGATTTCAGCAAGTTGATCACAGGCAAAGCAGCCCTCCCTCCTCTAAACAGAGCCAGACTCAGTGAAAAATACAGTGGAAAAGCCAAGCAGGGCAGTCTGTGTCAACCCGCAGGGTTGACGAGCAAGGGGGGTACTGCTTGTTAGGTCCCAACAGTGGAAACACAGCTAGACAGGTAAAGACAGGGACAGGTACCTAGTGGACTTGCAGACCAGTGGACGACCACGGCGGCCTGATCCTCGCAGGCTAGATGGCTGAAGGAAATGTCAGTGACCTCATGGATCACATGCTTCCCCAGTGGGTAGTTCAATGAACAGTCTGCACGGACATAGAGAGAAACAAAGATAAAAAGAGATGACAAATGATTACATATTGTATCACCAGTTGCTGCATTACTTCAAAAACAGCTCTACACACAAAGCCAAATCAGCATCATTGTCTTCATGTCTCTCTCTCTGCTACAGCATTTCAGCACTGTGATGCACATCAAATACGCAAACTGCAAAACACTGAGATGTACTGTAAGTGTTGTCTCATTGAAAAAGCTCAAATGAAGGCAACCTCAGGAGAACAGTCACCTCAGAGGGAACAAGGATTCAACAGTCTTCAGATTTTGCTGCCTGGGACAAGTTTGTTGTAGAACTTGCTGGATTGATGCAGTCAATCAAAGGGTTTTGAATAAAGTAGCTTGTTTTGATCAAACAGGCTTGTGGAGTGAATGTCATTTTGTCATAGACAATATTAGGTGGCAGACAGCCAGACATGAGAAAAGCATGGCACATCTGTACAAAAAATGAACAGCTGTGTTTGACATTAAACACCTGAAACACGTTGAAAACAGAAAACATGCTGTTAGAATTAGCCAGTGGTAGTGGAAGGAGCAACCAGGCAGGTTATGTGAGTAACAGTAGCAGTACCACAGTGTAAAAGCATTAAAAAATGGCCTTAAGTACACAAGTAGCAAAATGCTGGTTAAAAACAAAAGCCAAAAGTAAAAATACTCATTATAGGATATTATTCCATTATAACTACTGATGCAATAATGTGAACATCACTTCAGTGATGTAGCTGGGAAAGTTAAGGCTAACAGTAATAATTATATTAATAATATATATATATATATTACAGCTAGCAAAGTAATCTATAGATTCTGAAAAGTAACTACTAACTAAAACGTTATCAGGTAAATGTAATGGAGTTAAAAGTACATTTACTTCTGTACTGCAGTAACATAAGAGGCATAAAGTAGCTAGAACATGAGAATACTTGTAAATACGTACAAGCACCTCAGAACTGTACTTAGGTGTACTACTTGAGAAAATGTACTTCCATAGCTGTTGGAGCCAGATCTGCACACTTTCACTCACTCAGTGAAACAACACTCTGCCCCCCCCCCCCCTTCCTCTCTGGTTTTATCTTATGGAAGGAAGAGGAGGAGGAAGAGGAGCAGCCAACCATGAACCACGAGGGATCGGAGGAGAAAAGATGGACTTAGGATGTAGAAAAGAAAAGGGGCGTGAGCTCAGACACGAGTGACTGCTCCTCTTTCCTCCTATTGATGAAGAGGACTGAGGTGAGGAAGAGGAAGAAGAAGATGGGACAGAGGCAAGGAGGTTATGGGAGCTTGGGATATGACACGAGTCACTGCTCCTCTTCATCTTGCCTTCTCATCCTCCTCAAAGCGAGGTCATGTTCAGGGCTAAAGGCAAAGGTCACAGTTGGTTGCTCTTCTTCCTCCTCCATCACCATAAAGCTCCTCTATATGGTATAAGATGAGGAAGGTTGCAGTGTGTTACTCCTCTTCCTCCTTTTTGTTTTCAGAGTTTCTTTATAAAAGAGGAGGAAGAGGAAAAAGAAAGAGAGATGTGAAGGTTCAAAGGATATGTTCACTACTAGATGAAGAAGAGAACCTTCATCTTTTGTCTTCACCTTCTTCTTAATCCTCTTCCTCATGTTGTCCTTCCAGTTTAAGAAGCAAAGAGTTGGAGGTGCAACGATGAGTTAGTTCAATGAAAATCAGAAACTTGGACAATCGATTGAACGTTTAAAACTTTAGTAAAACTGTCGACTACTTGATGGTTACAGGTTCTCAAACATCTGGACAAAATGAGAATTTAATGTCACCTCCAGGATTTGTTCTAATATTTTATACACCAAACAGTTAAGTGATTAACTAAGGAAATAATCATAAGTATAATGGATAAAAAGTCATTTTTGTTGCAGCCCTTTCTTCCTCCTGCTCTATTTGAAAGCCTCCAGAGATGAATCAGGGAAGGAAGGGGAGGTCCAAGGAAGCAGCTGCTTGCTTCTCATCTCCTCCTCCTCCTCCTCCTCCTCTTACCATCAATGAGTGATTATCCTAAATAAATGTATGTTTCTATAGCTACATGTCATGGCCATCATATTCAATTATTTGTTTCTGTGAAATAGGTTTTTGTCAGCATGGTTTGGTGAACTGCTTTAAATACTATAATACCCATGATCCTCCGCTGCTGTTGCTATAATGAAGCAGTCAGCTGGAGGCACAGTTTGAAGTTGTAGTAAAGTGAAAATGCTTCATTGTTGCAGTCTTCAACAAAGCCACTGCATTTGCAACATAGACTGTAGTGCCTCTAAATGTGACGGGCACAGACTCAGTGATCGCCTGGTCGCCGGTCAAGGCCGACCGTTTTCGATCTCCACCGATTGATTGGTGCATCTCTAGAAGGAACACGTCACCCAGCGCAACAGCGTGGCTCACTGATGTGTTTTCAATAGTTTCTGAACAACAGTGGAGCTGTGGAATAAGACATACAGAGGACAAAGCGGTGACCTGCTGCTTTATATTCCCCATTACATCGCTGCAAACAGACTCGGAGAGAGAAGAAGGAAACTCTCCTCCATCTTCCAACAGCTGGAGGTTCCCAGGAAAGGAAGCAGTGAGGTGTGTCATCACTCCCTCACACACACACACCTCAGTACGCACACACAATGAGCTAGTTGTGATTGTCATGCTAAAACACTTCAATGCTTTACTCTGGCTTGTGTCTGGGTTTCAACACTTTTCATTTCATCTGTTCTAAAGATGAGGATGCATGATCATTTCAGAGTCACATGACCTTATGACCCCTGACCTCCACATTACCAACAGCGTAATATGTATTAAGATTAGATTAAATGAAAGTGAATTGTTTCCATAGAGAAAGAGAGGTGTGGAAGCAGCTGAACGTTTAAGTTCACTGGGAGAAACCTGATGCAAACACTGATCTGTCATGATAATATGCTGTATTTAAAGGAACCGTTTCACATTTTGGGAAAAAGACTCATCTTCTAGCCAAGAGAAATAGAAGATGGTTGGGTTATCTTAGCATAAAGGCTGAAAAAAGGGGCGAACACTAAGCCTGGATGTATCCAAAGGCAGGAGTGGGAATCTTTGGGAACTTCAGGATTTTTCAGAAAATCCGCCTTTATTTACAAAAGTTCAATAATCTATTCCTGGCATCTTTGAATCAAATCAGAATCACAGAAGGCAAAAGTTGTGATTAGAGCTGAAATTATTAGTTGATTCATCAATTTTTGCAAAAATACCTTTTTTATTTTTTATTTTTTTTTTACATTTAATCAATAATTAAAATAATTGTAAAAGTTGTAGCCCTAACTGCAATTCTCACGTGAATCCATTGTTGAATTTGTGCAATGTATGGCTGCATTAATCTGTTTAAAATAAAGTCTTTTTTATTCATATGTCAGGAGCTGGAGTAATAATTCATTACCAAAAAAAAGATGACTGATTATCAATGTTGGAATCATATTCAGAATCTGTTTGTCTTAACTAATCACACACTCATTACTTGTAGCTAATACACAGTCTTAGCACTGCTGCACCTGAGTGTTATTTTTAATTCTCTTTGTTTTTATGAGGAAACTCGGTTTAGAACTCTGAACAGTTCAATTGCAGTTTGATATAGGGGTTCCCTGAAATCTGCAAACACACACAAAAGCCCCTTTCAGACGTGCATTCTTTCCATTAATCTGGCGCCATCTGAATGTGTCAGCTTCATGCCCCAGTGAGCACCCTGCTCACTTTTCCCTAAAACCTGTGACAACAATCTTATTAGGTCCGATGTACTAACATTTGTTTCACAAGATTATGATGATCTTGTGCATATTGCAAATACCGTGCACGCGTACCATGGCTTTCTCATGTCTGAATGAATCGGTGAGCAACATTAACATTAAAAGTGACCTATGACTAAAAGACAGAAAGATGTCACCAGCAATGTTACATATTCCATGTTTGAAAAGGGCTACAGTGTCTCTATGCATGCACACACACACACACACACACACACACACATAATGAGGAGCCTAAAAGTGCTTCTCGCTCATGGTCAGGGACAAAGGCGAGAGGAGGGATCGGCCACGGCTCAGGAACTTGACTTTTAGAAAGAAAAGAACAAAAAACAAAGAGCAGGAGGAGGTCGGTGGAAGAGGAGGTTTGTGGGGGTGGAAACACGGAGGTGAGGAGGTTTGAGGATCTGGGCAACACGGTGGAAAATAAAGTTTTGATACCAAAATACCAAGGTCATTTGAAGCAGTGTCCCCATCTGGGTATTTATACACCTGTGAATTCAAGGCAAACCACAGAATGAATCAGGTCACCAAGATCTAGAGTTAGAGAGAAACTCACTGTCAGCTCTGAAGGTGACGGCCAACCTGCGACCTCCATCTGCACCAGACTGCACCTGACAGAGAGAGAGAGAGAGAACAATTACAATCAAATGTTTGGTGTTTTTAACAAAAGAGAGAAAATAGTGAAAAATGTCAATACTTTGCTTCGCCTGGCCAACAAACCAAAACTCTAAACAATCAATGTAGAATGCAGTAAAGCAGTAAATTCTCACAAACACTGGCTGAGTCCCTCACCTTCTTGGGTGCCAGAACTATAATTTTTGCTTGAAAAATGTTCTGTGTTCTTTCTTATTATTGTTATTTCTGGACAACATTAGCCTTGGTTGTATGTGCAGCAAAACTGTCCAGAGCTGCTGAAACAACAGCCACCGTAGCTTCATAACAAATGGACAAATGTGTAAAGAAAAAAAAAAAAAGCAATGGCCATACAAAATCAAAGGAATGAATTCAGTATTTGCAGGCATCTCATTATCAAAACGCAGCTGTTAGCCTGTTGCTAACAGCTGCTGCCCTAACTAAGCAGAGCAGAGACAACATCATGTAATTCTAGTTCTGTAATGAAATAGTCCCTCGGGTGGCGTCAGTAGTGGAAATCTTCCAGAAGCATCAGCCAAATACGCTGTTTGTACAGTAAAAGCTGGCACCCAAGAAGGTGAGGGACTCAGCCAGTGTTTGGTTCTGTGTAACTGAGCGGGCCTGGATATCCTTGCATCCACCCACCCAGTACAAAGCACAACAGATTCAGTAACACCTGATGAGAACTGAGATAAGGTGAAGTGCAAACACCAACTCCCTTGTGAGCTCGTTACCCAGAATGCCTACCTGCCCGTCCCTACACAAAGACATGAATTCTCATGAGGCATGTTTCAGCTTCAGTCACTTTTACAGCTTTGGCCTTGTTTTCATGCAGCACCAATGATGTAATATACAAGATAGGTCTAATAATATATTAACTTCATCTCTGTCAGTGCACAGTATTAATTTGAGGTATGTTACATTTGCAGTTGATGTCTGGTGAATCGTAGCATTAGCATGGACAAAAGAGTGAGCATCATCCATCTGTGCTGCTCTTAGGGTTTGACAATGCAGCATTTCTTCTTTTCCAGAGTCAGATTCTCCTTTCACCTCTATTGTTCTGGTTTGTGTGCACACACATGTGGCTTGTGTTTCCTAAACTTATACATGTTGCGCTGGCCGGTGTATTTTGCAGTGCTTCATTTCATACTCCCACAGATTTAACCACGTTTCAGGCTTGACTGTCAACTTAAGTCTCAGACAGGCCAAAAGACAGAATCACAGAGAAATACACTGGCCGGCGCGGTGTGTCGAACGCATGGGCACGTGCCATTTTTGAAAAACCCCACTGCCACAGCCGATGGCAACCCTTCAGACTTTACACCTGGCAATTTTTTTAGGCAGACGGACAGAAAGAGAGACTTTTCTTCCTTCCTGTTGCCAGGTGTTTCTCACTAGTAATAATCATTATAACCCCCCAAACACACCCTGAGGCCTGCACAGACTGAGTCACATCAGTAAACAACAGAAAAGAAAAGAAGTAAAAGGAAGAAACAGAAACAAGACCAGTTCATTAAAAGAACTGAAGAGCAGCTGTCGGACATCTAGCACACAGTCTGCAACCACACACTGAGCTCTGGTGTAGTTTGCTTTTCAGAAATGACAACAAAGAACAGAAGTGAATTACAAATCTGTAAACATCAAAACTCAAATGCCAAAGAGAGAGGGGAAAATTTCCCTCGGGAATTCCCAAATACAGATACACACATAATCAGTAATTGGACAACTAATTGCAGGCTCAGTTTTCTGAACATCGACAGTGATTAATCACAGCGCTGCAGGGAAGGAGGAAGTTAGGAAGAAAGAGGAAGGGAGGAAGAGATGAGGAAGCACAGGAAGCCAGGAAAAAGGGAGCATAGAGAAGAGAAGGAGTCAGGATAGATGGATTAATCACCAGACCTGCAAGGGAGAAAGAAAGAGGAATCTGATTAAACAGGAACTGCCTCAATTACAGCGTTTAAGGTTCATGTAGCAGACTTGTCCTCTTCCTCGTTTTGTTTGGGGTAACCAACCAGTTCCAGATGTGCCTCACAGCTGACCTTTAATCAACATACTGCTCGTGAGCTGAGGGACAAGCAGCTAGAAAAGTTCTAGTTGAGAAACCGGGGTTAGAACAAAGTACTGAGCCTTTTAATGCAGACAGAGCATCTGTCAAAGTGCCATGGATTCAAAATCTTGACTTATTTTTGATCAGAACGTTCAGACTGCGTTTTATTTAAACAAAACTCATGAACTCAGGTTATGATTTCAGCTCGAGTATGACAACATTTGAACGCTACTCTGCTGGATCCAGGACTCACAGATCTCCTTCCTGCTGCAGTTCACTGAGCTCAGGAGCAAATGTTCACACTTCCACCCTGCTTTATAAAACTGCTCCGCTGGAAAATAATCTGCTTTATAAAAGAGACGGAGCACGGTCTGCAGTCAGTCATCCAACAGGAGATCAGGGCAGAAATTAGAGCTGCTGTAATGATTAGTCAACTAAATGACTAACAACTATTGAGGATACAGCACTTCAATCATTCAAAGTCAATTTGATATCTTTGGGTTTTGAACTGTTGGTCAGACAAAACACGACGCGTGAATATAACACCCTGGAAATTTTTTTAAAAACCTATTGTGACATTTCATAAACAAAACCATCCATCAATTTATCAAGTAAGCAATCAGCGGATTAAGTAATAATAAAACTAAGTGTTGCAGCTGTAGTAAAACATCTGTTAATGTCTGGTTAGTGGGCGACTGTGAGTGTATAGTGAACAGTGAGTTATAGACATACATCCCTGCCAAAACGTTTGAGAGCGCACAAACCACATTTTGAGTGTTACTCAGTTTGCAGCTCAGTGTCTGAGAGCACGTAGACAAATGTTAAGTGCAGAATCAGATTTGAGAGGGTAATCCCGCCCGTGCATGTTCTCACTTCCGAGTCTGCGCTCTCAGATTTCTCCACTGGGGTTTGTGTGAAAGTCTATCGAGAGAGGGACGACAGAACTGTGAGCACAACAGATGAATTGTGTGAGCAGCGGGGATCCTCCCTCGCTCTCAGACGTGTTTCTGCTCTTACAAATCTGTGCCCGCATGCTCTCAAATTCTGTTTTGCAAACTGAATAGTGCTTGAAACTTGTTTTGTGCACTTTCAAAAGTTTTGGCACGGGCCAACTTTTACACAAAACTCAGCGTAGAAATCTGAGAGTGTTACTCAGAAACCTTTGCATGCATGGCTGGAATTACACTCCCGGGTCTTACAAATCTCTGCCTGTGTGCTTTCAAAATAATTCAAAACGTGCCCCTCACCACCAGTGGGGCTCCTGAAGGGGAATTAAAAAAAAAAAAACAATACAACAAATCAAGGGAAAGGGACGTGGGACCAAAAATCCAATTCAGGCACCCAAGTGGATGGTTGATGGTAAAAGGCCTTTAATAAATATGGGCTAACACATAAAAAAAAAAAAAACACAGCAGCATGTATCACACAGCTGCCTTCCTCAGGGTGTCTGGATGATCCCATACACCTGCGCTGAGTGAACATGGTACATGGCCCACTGTGGTTTGACCAAGCACTAAAAGGCACCTGATTAAGAAAGTCATCATGCAGCCTTAGAAATTGTTCTTACTCTGAAAAACACCAGAATTTATTTCAAAGGCCATAAAGAACTTAACACTGTGTGTGAGTGCGTGCTCAGGAGCAGCCAACCAGATATTTCCCACCACAGGAACAAAACCTCCACCTTCCTTCTCCTGCATGACTGCTCCTCAAAGATCCCCCCAAATACAACTCCTCCTCCTCAGAGGCTGCTCCTCTCCCGCTGTGACCGTTTCTCCTCTAAAAGACTCTCTCTCATTACAGAGACCTGGACAAACTAACTTCTTCTGAAATGACAAAAACTGACTTCCGCCACTGTACGTGTGCAGCATATGAGGGTCTAATCTGGAAAACAAAGAACCCATTTACCAGAGGGTGGGCAGCCCAACCTGCTAACACAGGCCATTTTAACTTATATTTTACACTCTTATTGTCGACTCTTTGTGTGTTTACTGGTACCTGTTGTTGTTTTGTGCTGTGTGTAACCATGTATTATATTATTTTTTTAACTGTGTGGTGAAACCAACATTTACTTTAAACCTTTTATTAATTTATTTTTTGTTTGTTTCTGGAGGAAACAGAAAACAGAGTTCAGGGAATTTATTAGAGCCTAAAACTGTATTTGGGATGTTGCAGGACATTTCCTGAAAGGATAGGGCTAAAAACTCAGTCCTTAGAAATGAAGAAATATTTCCCTGAGATGTTTTACGTAAAAGGTGAAGTTCCAGTATAGATCCCTCACCTTCTGCATGATTCGGCTGCCAGAAAACAGGCTTTTCTCATCAGACGCCCACCCAGTCATAACGCCCACTGAGGCTCTGTGATGCCAGACACACCAGAGCCCTGAAGGATGATGGGATATGTGGCATAGTTACAGAGTGTAAACCTGTTGTGAAATGACAGGGGGTTGAGATAGAAAGAAGAATTCGGCAGGA
>NW_018127990.1:240068-241019 GCF_001952655.1 Monopterus albus | reverse complement strand
TCCGTTGAGACAGATGTGATGGATTTTGCAGATGTGCTTAAACAGAGAACATTCGCATGCAACGAAATCATTCATCATTCTGGCCTTCTGCAGTAACCTCACTTCTGAAACATCAATTTACAAACACACTGGTTTCTTCATCAGGTCCAGGAATTAAATGAACCCTGCTTTTAAACACATCTGCATTTCTTTTGATGAAACCTGATTATTTGTCCATGTAGACACTTAAAGCAAAATTCCACTGATTTTACGCATCGAAGTCCCTTTACTGGTCTTGTGACTCCAGAGGGAGACGTTTGAGAAAGCGATCATGAAGACTACAAATGAAAAAACATGGCTGTGGAGTACAGAAGAAATTTGCTTAGCAGATGTCTGGAGCCTGCTCCTTATCTTTGTTTGAGACCTGAGGCTACGTTAGCCACAACTAGCATAACACAGTTATGGGCCTGGGTCAGCATGTGCAGGATATGATCTCGGCTTTTCTATTAAGCCTCAGGGGAAAGCACAGGAAGCTCAACGCTAAACATAAAAAAGGAAAACAAAGCTAAATACTAGTGATGGGTCCAGCAACACCGATGCGTCGCCACATGCGTCGAGCTCGTAGAGCAAAACCCCGTGTCGGTGCGCGTATCGCTTTAAGAAAGTCACGTGACCGATACAGGAACTGTTTCGAACTGACCCTGCCGCGCCAAACTGTGTTTATAAGGAAGCGCATATGTCAACAGGATGCATCTGCCAAAACGAATCTCTGATCTTTTGCGGTTCATCGTCACATTCATCAAGACTTATGGAGCCACCTCAAGCCAAAAGAAAGGTTTCCGCCGTGTGGGACCATTTTGATCTCGTATCGGAAAATAAGGTATTGCCAGGTCCCAGGATCCTATGAGATACTGGGACAACCAAAAGGCAATCTATCCAAACCTCTTCCGACTTGCCTTACAATTTCTCTGC
>NW_018127990.1:232669-239990 GCF_001952655.1 Monopterus albus | reverse complement strand
GTCAACTAGGTTGCCTGTAGGGATTTTTAAGGTCCGGCAGGTGTCAGTATTCAGTGACACAGTATCAATACAGTTTGGCAATGTGTCGAAACGCTTCATGACGCCTCATCTACCCATCACTACTAAATACTGAATTTCAATGACATTTTATTTAAGAATCGCTCAAAATGTGACAACATAATGCCACAAAAAATGTCTATATTGCTGCATTTAATGCTTATTGTTAATTAATGGATTAATTTGATCTATAAAAAGAATTAGTGGAAAATGCCCATCACAAACTCTGTCAGACCAAAAGTCTAAGGCCCATGACACACCAAGTCGATGGTTGGTGAGCGTCTGTCACCCTCGTCTTTCCAGAGTGCTCTGCACCGCTGCACTAGTTAGACCCTGTTGGCAGTTTTTCAGCTGATTCAGATGTTGAATCAGAGGCGGACCCCGTCAGTGAGAGAGACCACTCTTAGCTTAGCGAATCAATGTAAAACTCGTTTTACATCGATTTGCTCGAAAGGTTTGACAAGACCACTTGAACCTGTGGTAACCATGATTTCACACATTTAGTGTCGTTTCTCTTTCTTCTTTCACAACCAAAAGACCAAGGGCTGACAATGCTGGTAGAGCATGGATCAGGCCACGCATCTGAACCCAACGCTGTTGAGTTTGTTCAGCATTTTTCTCGTTGTCATTAAATGAAGCAAACATTTGAGTGCTCCAGCTGTCTAGCCTAAATTTTGGCCTGCGTGTCTGAACCAGACCTGGACCTGAACCCTCTGGTACCAACCATAGGGCTGAGTTCAGGGATCCACACTCTAAATGGCAGTGTCATTTGCAACTTCTTATTAGACATATTCTTGGTTAGAAGAAGCTAAAACATCAGCCACGTTAAACAAGAGCTCCTTTGTTTATAGTTTGTATATTCACAATCTTCTTTTTTCCCTTTATGAATGGCAAATACAGATATCGCCACCTGGTGGTAGGGAGAGTTATCGCCTCTCATACATGCACACAACATACATGCTAGGTGGCCATTGGCTGTTGTCTGTGGTGTGTTCAAGTGCCACTTTTTGACCCACACAAAGGCGATGCGAGGCGACCTTTGTCGCTGGTAGTTATCCAAAATCAGCATCTCTGCCCTAAAACATGAAGATATCCAGTTTGTCATAACATAAGAAAAAGAAAAGCAGCAAATCCTCACTTAGAACCAGATGATATTTGAATTTAAATCAACTGATTATTTCTTTTCTATCTAAACTTGCAAAACGCCACTTTGGGCCCTTTGCAAACACGATGCGGTGATGCATGTAAAACTAGCAGAACTTTCTGGATCGATCACACACACATACACACACACACACACACACACACACAGAGCGCTCTAATAACCTCACACCTGTAGAAAAGCTGGTCCTCACACCCCCATCCAGCCTTTGATGTGTGCGTTTCTGAAAAGAGAGGGAAGCGGAGGGAGGGAGGGGGGTGCCGAGACTGTGTGTGTCTTTTTGGGGGGTGGGGCTGCAGGAAGGAATGTTTCAGCAGAGTAAACAGTGTGAAGCTTCCTGCAGAAAACTCTTCAAAGCCAGAGAGAGGAAACTAGGATGCGCACACACACACACACACACACACACACACACAGAGCATCAAAGGCAGGTAGGAGTCATCTATCAACACAGGAAAATTAAAACCTGTAGAGCATGTGCACTCACACACTCGATCATTTTTAACTTGTTTATATGCACATATTTAGAAATAGATGGTTGTTTGACTTCTTGTTTTTTTATTACCTTTTTCTGTTTTATTTGTTCACATCGGGGCCATTTAAACTGAGTTGAAGCCAAATTCCTTGCATTTTAACATACTTGAAAATAAAGTTTGTGATTGATTGACTGATTGAATCAGGTAATTCTACTTTCCACATCACAAACATAAAGTGACCAACACAGACTTTTTAGGAAAGTGCCTCCAGGGCAGCTTCACTGCTCCTCTGTTGGAGGCAGGAAACATCATTTATCCAAAGCATATTCCTGCATTCAGTCACTATTGCCTCTGCGTTAGTTGATTGACACAATATTGATTAATCATTAACCATTTCAGTAATTTTTCAAATCAAAATTGCCAGAAATTGAAGTGAAGATTCGCCGCTGCTCTTGAACGAGTCTGGGGTTTAGCAGTGATGCTGACCCAGGTCTCTTTGTGAATGGGAGCAACAGGGACTAATCCACGACGGCATGGTCCATCCCATCACTGTCTGTGTAAGAACTTAACAACCAGTCTCCCACACTGAAGTTGAGATGTACAACTTTGACATTTCAGAGATTTTCAAATAGTTTTTGGGCAGAAAACAGGCTGAGAGAAAATGCCAAATTATAAAAACACACCAGATAAGATTTTCTTCTTTTGTCTATTTTATATAATATTTGTAAACTAAATATATTTATGCTCTAAACAGTTGGTTTGACAAGACGTCTGAAGCTGGTAAAGCTGGGATGAACATTTTTCCCTATTTTCTAATGTTTTAAAGTATTAAGAAAATAATCAGTGCATTACTCAATAATAAAAATGCTCCTTGGCTGCAGTGCTAAACAGAATCTACAGCCAAAACTATATATTTATTTTAAAAGTTGCCCTTCATCATTTTTTAAAACCCTGTCCAAAACAGTCTGAGTGAGATTACAGGATACTGTGGATTCCTGTCAAAGCTTCTGAGATGTCTGATGACTGCTAAAAGAAAAGCTTCAACAAAGTCCACACATTTTGATCTGGAATGTTGGTTGATTTGTGGCCAGAAACAGAGCTGCTGTGAAGTGAAAAAGCAGAACAGCAGTGTGGAAGCAGTGGGTCTGTTCACCACATCAAATGTTTTCAACAGAACACAAAAGGCAGGAAATCAGCTTTACTACTTACAATTCACCTAAACCAGAAAACTCAGCTGGAAAGAAATGGAAGCTCAGTGTTTTGTCCTCCTGAAATAATTAAATTCAGCACCATGCAGAGGCTATTTCACAAACATCTATGCTTTATAACCTGATCTGCTTCTTGGTGTGCAAAAATAACCCCCACCCTGGGCTGCTGGGATATGGGACATGTGCCAAAAATAAGCAAAGATATATCTGAGATATTAAAAATGTTTAAAGATGATAAGATTTGCTACAAACAGAAGAAACGTCTAACTACAATCTTCTTTGATGAAGTTTAGTCTATGTGTGCACAGGACAGGACAGGACAGGAGCGTGAATAGTCTCACTTTAAGGACATAGTCAACATTAATGTCTCAGCATGGGATCAGTCAACTACAGTTTAAACAAGTTGTTTCCAAAGTCAATAAATTACATCTAAGCCAATTTTCAACTGAACATATGCCAAATACAAAATATCATTCTTATTTTCGTTTAGTTTATCGTTAACAAAGTCGCGGGGTGAGATAGGGAATGGTGTGAATCAGTTATATAAATTGGGATTTTACTGGATTGAAGTCCTCTATAAACGCTTGCATATGCACCGAATTCATCAGGACCCTCGACATATTCGGAATATATTTAAAGTTAGTTTCATAATATCTGCAATTTGCTAATTGGAGAGTGATCTTTAAATCGGCGCTTTTAACATAGGGGTTTGGTTTAAACGTATAAACGAGCTGAATCGGTGCTGTAGCTGCGCGGACAGGTAAGAAAGGTAACACATGACTGGCGCAGTTTTAAAATTCTGCGAATTTAAGATTGTTTAAACGGAACTGTTGGATACCGTCAATCAGAAGTTGATTTCATCTACTAGTAGCCGACATCAACAACAGAAGTGTCAGAAACAAACGAACACGGAACTTTTTGGGCACTGGAGACGACGCAGCTTTAGCTAAACGTTAATACAACACGGGAAAAGGTACAAGGTAAAAAGCTCTTTTGTGTTTTTACCTTGAATCCGCATCGCTCCTGGTTTGTTCTTCTGTTGCCCGAGGTCGTAGATCCACAGGAGGAATGTAAAACCAGAAACAACCCGGGGAGAAAGATGAAGAAACTCCGAAGAGCCGCCATTCCTCCCTCCGGTCTGAACAACTCTGAGCGACAGGAGAAGAGAAGAGGTGTGTGGAAGTGGGAAGTAACGAAGTAGCTACGTGTACTCAAGTAATGTGTACTTAAGTACATTTTAAAGTATTTGTAGTTTACTTGTGAATTTCCTTCTTTTTTTGCTTCTTCATACTTCGACTTCACTAAACATTGGAGCGAAATACTATATTATACATGTATTTCATAACTTTATATCCTTTTCAGAAACAATTCAGTTTATTTGTACAGCGCCAATTCACAACAGTTGTCTCAGAACACTTTAATTAATCAGGTCTAGACGTGACACTGTTATAAGGAAAGCCCAACAAATCCCCCATATCAAACACTTGGTGACAGTGGGGAGGAAAACATCCCTTTAATGGAAGAAACCTCTGCCTGACCACGACTCTCAGGGGGCGGCCTTCTGCCTCGACAGGGTGGGGTGAGTGAAAAGAGAGAGAAAAGCATCAGGACACAACAGGTTGTTATGGTGCCATGAAATATCAGAAGACATAACATAACATGCTAAGTACCTTTCTACTCTCCATCACTGTCCTACTAGGATTATAATACTGTACAATACTATACAGTATTATACAATATACATAGAGTACACATACATTTACAGCATACACATATACAGTACAAACATATGCACACACACACACAGTGTATAAACTTATTTATAGGCTATAATTGTTTCTATAGAGGGGCATTTGTCTTTTAACACTGTCTGAGATTTATCCCATGATTCTCAGGTTTTCTATAGTTTCATTTATTGTTCTTTCAGTAGCTTTTCGTCTTCTAGTGTGTCGTTCTTCAAAAACACAGTCACTGTTGGACTTCGTTCACATTTCTCTCCATCAGTCCTCTCAGCACTGCACTACAGTATTTGTATGACACCCTCTTGTGGTGAAAGTTAGTAACAACAATTACCTGACTTCTATTTACAATCTATAATTTTGTCCCGATTGTCTATTATACTGTCAATCTACTATGATGTGATGATCCTGTGTGTCAGCCCTGTGACAGAAGGTCCAGGGTGTACCCCTGTGTGATGTTACAGAACAAATTATTCACATCAACCAGAGACAGGAAGCGGTTGTATTTTCCATCTTTAGTCAGAATCTCTCCAATTGTCTTATCAGCAAACGGGACAGAGGTAGATGAAGGAAATCAAATGGCTGACATTCATAGACTGCAGCAAAAACAGATGAATTCAGGATAAAAAGGTGGGCTGTGTTGTTTTAATATAGGCGGCACATTATGAAAATCAGGAAATCATTTAGTACCAAACAAAAACATACAGAGAACATTTCCTCAAAAATGCTTCAATAAGACTGTCTGAGCTTTTTTGACATTTTTGTTGTTCTATTATTGATGACAGTGCATTTACAGATAACCTTGTATTTTGTGCTTTCAGGGAGTTTTCCATATTTGGTGAACTGACCCTTTAACTCACCTGTTGGTGTGAGGAGGCCGCTCAGAAAGTGTGTTTATGATTGGCTGATTGATGATGTGGATGATGTTGGCCACACACCAAATAATTTATTGGATATAGGACATTTTAAAACTGTCATTGTGAAATGTTAATTCATCTTGCTTCTTTTTGCTATAATTTATTGGTCATTTTGAGTCAATTTGGCCAATTCAAGCTGTTTTTATCCCAGAATCAGAATCTGCTTTACTGGCCAGGTGTGTCAGACACACAAGGAATTTGTCTCTGGTACATGTATGTACATATCCCCATGCAAGGGGCAAGTAAACAGTAAACCAGCATAAGGCTGTGTAATATAACAAAATAAGCAGTATTAACCAGCAAACAAACAGGCAATTCAAAATGTAATTTTTACAAAATCTGTCTTTGTTTCACTTTGACATGTTGTCACATACACATCTTGTTTGTATTTATTCAGATGATTATGTATCTCACAATGTCATTATTTTAATTTTATTCTGAAATGGTTTGGTGCTCCATCGATGTAAAAAGCCATTAGTTTCCTAAACCAGTAAAGTGTCCTTTTTGATTTATTTACTTATCTGTTCATTCATTTGTTGATTCAATCAGTGATCTTTATGGAAGTAAATCCCTGCTGACATATTAGAGAGTGTACAAACCACATTTCAAGCACTATTCAATTTGTAACTCAGCATTTGCATGTGCACAATCAGATTTGGGAGCGTAATCCTGGCCATGCATTATTTCTGAGTTTGCATGCTCAGATTTCTCCACTGGGTTTTGTGTGAAAGTCTGACAGCGGCAAAACATTTGAAAGTGCACAAAACACAAGCCGGGTGCTCTGCAGCTTCCTAATCAGAATTTGAGAGCAGGCAAGCATAGATTTGTAGGAGCAGACATATTTGATAGCAAGGGAGGATCTCTGCTGCTTGCTCAAATCATATATTATCCTCATGATTCGGTCCTCCCTCGTAAACCAAGTAGTGCTCGAAATGTAGTTTGTGCACCCTCATCATAGTCTCTAACTATGTTTTTCCGCTGTCACAGAGACTGTTGCTGGTAAAATCTTCAGTGGGAGATTGTTCTCAGTGTAAATATATGGAAACAGGGTGTCGGTGAACGTGTGTGTGAATGTGTGTATGCGTCTGTTAGTATCAAGATCAGAGAACGACAGCTTTCCTCTGTCAAAGTCCAGATGAACTCTAATCCTCCGGGGCTGCTTCTTCAGTGGCAGATCTTTCTCTGAGCCTGATGTGGAGAACACTGTGAACTTACTGTTGGAAAACAATACTCTCCAAAATCGAGACTGCAAAGTTTGGATCCAGAACCACAGGAGTGTAGGAGACCACCTCCTTCATCTTGTTCCAGATGTTGATGGCCAGGTTGCCCAGGTGTTTGTCCACATCTATCAGAGCTCCAGAAACCAGCTGTGGATCCTCCAGCAGGGGGCGCTGCTGGGTTATTTTCACTGCAGCCTTGTAGTTCTGTAGGAATGAGACGTCTTCAGCTCTCAGCTCCTCCTCTGTGGCTCTGATTGTGTCTGAAAGAGCTGCTATCTCTCTGCTCAGAGCCCCAGTCTTCTCCTTCATCACCTGACTCTTCTGCTTCTCTTCCTCCCTCAGAGCTTTGATCCTGGCCTCCTCTTCCTTTTGTAGAAACTGGTGAAGCTTCTCAAACTGCTCCTTAATCAGCCTCTCTGTGTCTCCGGCCTGGACCTTAATGTGTTCTGCTGTTTGATCGCAGTTTCCTTTAACTTGTTCAAAGAGCTTCAGTTTCTCCTGTAAGGGCTTCAGGGATTTCTGGAGCTCCTCTCTGTGATCCTGTG
>NW_018127990.1:182253-226463 GCF_001952655.1 Monopterus albus | reverse complement strand
TCAGGAGCTCTGATAGATGTGGCCAAACACCTGGGCAACCTGGCCTTCAACATCTGGAACAAGATGAAGGACGTGGTCTCCTACACTCCTGTGATTCTGGATCCAAACACTGCTCATCCAGAACTCATCCTGTCGGAAGATCTGACCAGTGTGAGACGTGGACAGAGACAGAAGCTTCCTGAAAACCCAGAGAGGTTTGACACCTTCACATCTGTCCTGGGCTCTGAGGGCTTTGACTCAGGGACTCACGGCTGGGAAGTTGAAGTAGGAGACAGTACAGGCTGGTTTCTGGGTGTGGCAGCAGAGTCTGTACAGAGGAAAGGGAAAATTCAGTCTAAAATATGGAGAATAGGATTATTTAATGGTAAATACAAAGCCTGCTCCCCATCAGGCCGATCAGTTTTTCTCTCAGTGCAAACCAAACTTCAGCAGGTCAAAGTTAATTTGGACCAGGACAAAAGAAAACTGTCCTTCTTTGATCTCGACACAGACACACACATACACACCTTCAGAAACATCAGCACTAAGAAGCTGTTTCCATACATTAGCAACAGACATGAATCCCCGATTGAGATTTTACCAGAGGTTGATGAAGATGAGGATGAGAATGAAGATGATGAGGATGAGAACAAGAATAAGGCTGAGGATAATGATGAGGATGATGATAATGATGAGGATGATGATGAGGACAATGATAAGGATGATGATGAGGATAATGATGAGGATGAGGATGATGATGAGGATGATGAGGGTAATGATGAGGATGAGGATAATGACAGGGATGATGAGGACAATGATGATGATGATGAGTATAGTATTGAGGATGATTACACAGCATGGTAGTACCGTCATTCTCAGTAACTGGATATAATTTTACTGTATTTAAATCCAAATGAAAAGGAGCACTAAGATAAACACACAGCAGGAAAAACGAGATGAACTCAGAACAACTCTGCTGATGATTTGGTTTGTAAATCATTTAAAATCTGCTTTGTGATTCATTTTATATTTTTTTTTTGGTCAAATTTTTTTTGTGATGTTTATGTCAATGTCTTTTTTATTTGTGTCGTTATTTTAAATGTAACATTTTGGATTACCTACCATTTACAGTTACCATGTTTTCATACTGCTAACAGTTATTTGATTTATGGATGAAGAACTGTTTGGTCTTGGCTGCTTGTATTTACGGTTTAAACAATATCATGTGAACGTGACATTAATCGGAAAAATGATCAATAAATGAACTTGTTAGTTACACACTTGGTAGATAAAACCAACTATTAGGACACGTTTTTATTTATTATAGAATAGGCTATACACATGGGAGTGGGGCTGACGGCTGCCAAAGTGTGGAAAACTGTTAGTAATTCTGCCTGTTGGAATTGTTAGGTTATTTCTTAATTAGATAGATATTCAGAGATTTGTTGTCTAGAAATGTTTAGTGGAGACAGGATGTCTAGCTCAGGCTGTTAACTGCTCAGTTTAATTTCATGTGCTTGCAGACAGCATCTAGGCCAAGGCTGCAGGCAAGAAGAGTTGTTAGTATTAACTGTAATGCTAATCCTAATATTTTGTCTTAATGTCAAATTGTTCTAGCTACACACAACAAAACAACAGCCACACACCTTGACTTTTCCTCATGTTTTGACTATCGTTATGGTCAGCTGCAAGATGGCATATCAGGTGACGTCACGGTTTGACGTTTCTGCGTAGTATGGGGCTAGCCCAGAATCATTAAAATTATATAGGTTTTGTGGTCCAGGGGCTTTCATCTTCCAAGCTGCCTGCGCGCAGGTTTGGTGGTGGGAGAGATCTGGACGTGTGATGTTAATTTTACCTGTGATCCTCTGAATAAACCAGTACGGTTATTTTTTATAAAATCTAAAGTGGTCTACTTCGTCTTTTTGTGAGTTCCTGGTTTAAAAGAGCCGGAGGAAGCTTTGTACAGAAACAGAGCTTGTAGAATATTATAAAAATAACATACTATGGGCTATATGAAGTAGTCTATATAAAAATACATGCAGAACATGTTTAATACCCTATATCCAATAAATATGCCTTTAACCGGAAAAAAAATTCCCAAATGTACCCAAAAAACGTTTTATTACCTGTAACTAAGCCGAATGGCCGCCATTGTGGCTCCGTGCTGTACACGAATACTGTGAAAGGGCAATCCTGGTCAGAGCCAACATGGCGCCTTTCTCCCTTGACAAATGAACCAATCGATATCAGGGAACTTTTCGTCTGCCCAATTAAAATCCATGTGGAGGGCGGGACATACAAATCTGGGAGGAGCTGTTTTGGGGTGTTGTGAATTCGTGTAGCCAAGAAACCTTGTGTGGGAGTTGTCGGACCGATTTGTTGTGCGTTTTGCCCGTGGATCCGTACCGATTTCTATCCCGTCAGCCGCAGCCATGCCTGGGATAGAGAAGCTGCCGATAGAGGAGACTCTGGAGGACAGTCCGCAGGTAACAAATCTCCTCCCTGGAGGCTTCAGCTAGCATGCTAACGTTAGCCAGTTGTACGGCCAGGCTAACTGTCTTTGTAGGCTCAGTGTTTGGCAACAGCCAGTGAAGAGATGCCAAGTTCAACTAGCATGCTAACCGCTAACCAGCCAGCTAACCAAAGTTGTCACGTGATGACTACACCGATCAGCTGGATCTGGAGTTTTCGGTCAGCATGCGAGATCGACATATCAAACGGAGGCACATAATTCAGCGTTGATTTGCTAAAAAATAAAAAATAAAAAGTCGTTAAACAGTTATGGGCTACTTCCGTAGCCACTCGGCGTGTCCTCTTCTTCCAAGTCTAACTCTTCATCTTTTCATAAAGCAGCATTGTCATTCAGCTGCTTTGTGTTATTGTTTTATGTGAAAGTCACACGGCAGAAAGCTGCTTCTGCTGCACTGGTGGATGTAAATTGAAAGACACCCCAGTCAGTGATGCTGTGTCCTGCTGCAAGTGCGGGGCAAAACACCTGACGTGACATCTTTAACTGGGGTGTGGTCAAAGCGTTACGTACATAACGTGACGTAACATTTTGTAGGGACAAAGATGTACTGTATGTGGTCTGCATGTTTTAGTTCACCTGGATGAAGTCATTTGATATGAAAGATCCAGACACAAAAATTTACAGTGAGGTGAAATATATACAATATAACCAGAATATGATTTACATACACATCTTTGAAATACAAGTTGCAAGTGCACAAGTGTGTTCCTTTTACAAACTGACCAACCACCCAGTCTCCAGCAGTACATCACATTTTATATTCTTGATCTTTGAAGTGAAAAGAAGTAAATACAATCCATGCAGCAAACAGAAACTCATCCGCTCTTGCGAGATGTTCAGCATTGATGGTTATGTGGCAGTCAGTGACACAGGTAAAATGGTCTTATACTTTTATAGCACTTTACTCTGCATTGCAGCACATTCAAAGCACTTTCACACTACTTGGCCATTCATCCAGCTGCACTCACAAACGCTCACACCGGTGTTATCACCAAGAGCAACTGGGGCTTCAGTGTCTTGCTCAAGTACATTTTGACATGTTGACTGGACAAGCCAGGAATCAAACCGCTAATCCTCCAGTTAGGAAATGACCCGCTCTATCTCTTGAGCCACAGCCGCCCCCAAGGTAGGTAGCATTACACAGATAGTGACAACAATGGATTCCACTGAATATCTGCAAATTATGGATGCAGATGTCCTACAGTCAGTCAAAGAACTGAAACTGAAATGGAGCCTGCCTTCTACAAGAGGACAATGATCCAAAGTAGACCTCAAAACCCACAATGAACTACTCCAAAGGGAGGTTACAAAGTACTGACTGTAACTTATTTATCTCTCTCAGTCACATATGATGAAGAGTGGCCTGCTAAAGGCAAACAGTGTTATTGAAACACAGCTTGATGATACCTTTGTCCTGCAGGGAGAGGTAGCAGGTGTGTGTTTGCATAGATAGATCTGGGTTTGGTTTTGGCAGTTAAACAAATGGTCATTTGGAGCCATAACATGATTTATAGTGACTTTTATTGTTATATAGTTATAGACATTTATAGTTCACCAGTTTTCTTGTGCTTTGCATGTAGACACGGTCTCTGCTGGGAGTGTTTGAGGAGGACACTGCAGCCATCTCCAACTACTGCGCACAGCTCTATCAGGCCATGCAGAGGATTTATGATGCACAGGTATGTTTGACAGGTAGAGTGCCACTTGTGTTGGATGTATAGGCAGAACATTCAGCAATGTTTGTAAGTGGCTGCTGATTGAATAACATGCCTACAGCTGCTCAGGGATGTGTCTGCTGTTTTCATTATCAGAATGAGCTCAGTGCTGCGACACACCTGACCTCCAGACTGCTGAAAGAGTACGACAAACAGGTGGGCCTGTTCATGCTACCCACCAGCCCTTTGACACTAGCCACCACAGTATAACATTAGACATTAGTCTTATAATGCAGTAGTTCCCCAAAGACTAAGACTACCCTGATTATAAGAGGACACCTGCTGCACAGGAATACTGGTTAATCTATTCCTTCATGTTGTTGCCATTGTCTGCAGCGTTTTCCTCTAGGGGGTGATGATGAAGTGATGAGCTCCACCCTGCAGCAGTTTGCTAAAGTCATTGATGAGGTGAGAGAGAATACAAACACACCAGAGCTCTGTCTTCTGCTATCAGGGAGGAGTGTTTTATCTTTCTGGATGTCCCCCACAGGTGGACTGTACCTGACACGAATCGATTAAAGCTTAATGTCTGTCAGTCTCAAACCCGGATTAGCATGTTTGTTCATTTCAGTGTTGTTCAAACAGGATTAAAGCCACATCAGTGAAACACACCGCTGTATTGGGTGACATGTTTCTTCATTACGAAACACCAGAACTACATATTTGTTAAAAAAATGTTGCCTCAAACAAATCAGCAGAGGTTTTAGTCTCTGTATGGAAATTGTTAAAAATACTGTTAACTGGCCTTATCCTTTAATATCTGTGAGTAACGTACACTGTGTTCATCTTTCATGGTCATTCAGCTGATTCAAGGTAAGGATTCTCCTTCACTTTCTCTTTCTCTCTCTTTCTAGCTGAGCTCCTGTCATGCTGTCTTGTCCACCCAACTTGCAGATGCCATGATGTTTCCCATCACTCAGTTTAAAGAGAGAGACCTGAAGGGTAGGAAACACAAACCAACAGTGCCACACCTCTGGCTCAAAGAACAAACACTGACCCAACGTATTTGTCATGTTATCCACTAAAAAGCATTTGATGTTAACCAAAAGCATGTGGCTTCCACAACAAACTAGGAAACCTATTTTTTTATGGGCCTGGTTGTGTATCATGTTGAGATAGGAAGCATTCTTCCCCAAAATGACTGTCCACCTAAAACTGAATGCATGCTATTGTCTAAAATATCACACTGTGCTGTAGCATTAGGATTTCTCTTCAGTGGGAATGAACAGCCCAAAGTACACTTGTACATGATGTTCACAAAAACATAAAGACAAAAATATCCCTTGCATTATAACAAGCAGTTATTTCTGTCTCTCTCCAGAAATCCTCACTCTGAAAGAAGTTTTCCAGATATCCAGTGATGGTATGTTAGCAGGCTTAGGCTTGCAATTAATTTTCCATATCCGTTTATTGTTTCAGAAAGATACATGCTCATCACAAGTTCCTAGAACCATAGACTGATCTTAAGCTTAACTTCTGTCACCAATTAATATCGTGTCTTCTTGATACTGTTACATTTTTTTAAGTACAAAGTGTGCCTTGTTGAATACTTAGCTACACAAACTAAGCTGTGGGACACATATTAAAATAATGCCCATAGTCGGGTGGAGTCAGCTGGGTAAATGGAGATAAAGTAATCAAAGTAGCATCGTATCTTTTCTCTGTGAACAGCCTGTTTGTTTCCTTCTAAGCCAATAAGATCAAGTTAGATAACATGTCTGGATAATTGACAAGTTCCCTATTTTGAACAATAGTTCATCTAACAAGAATCTGTTTATCATAATTAGAAAAAAAGCTGCTAATCCTCATGCTGGAGAACACTGAACATAAAAATGTGTGGCTCTAATAATTTGCTTAAAACAGTATTGTTTTAGTGTGCTACTTTGGCAGTGTGGAGAACAGTCTGTTCTAATTTGAATGAAGTTTACAGATGCTATCTCAGGGTCACAGCCTCACACATCCCAGTGTAAAGTCTCACTCAGTCTACAGTCACATTTGCTGAGGTTTAGCTACACATAAAGGAAGAGCTCAACTGGTTTTTAATGGTTACCCACAGAGTATTTTTGTCTCACTGCTTGAGTTACTGCTTTTTGCCACTATGTTTCACCACTGATGAGTTTCACCGACCTCTGTTTCTGTTTGCAGATCATGACGCAGCCATCAACAGATACAGCCGCCTGTCCAAAAAAAGGGACAACGACAAGGTGCCCACATTAGTGAGAGAACCATTCCTCACATTAGGTTTCGTGTTCATTACCAAGTGTTTAGGTGATAAACTTCTAACTAATCTCCTGAGACGTTTCCTGTGTGGTTTGGTTTAGTCAGTAGTGCTGAGTTTGTGATGAGAAATATCTTTTGACAAGTGAAGCCTCCAGACATTTTTCACATTTTGCAGGTCGAGCAGACCTGCTGTGCACTGACAAAAATCTATTATTTTTTCCAGTGTAGGAAATTGTCTTTTGTGTTGCAGATGCGGGCAGAGGTGACTGAGGACGTCTACACCTCTCGCAAGAAGCAGCACCAGACCATGATGCACTACTTCTGCTCACTTAACACACTACAGTACAAGAAGAAGATGGCTTTGTTGGAGCCACTGCTGGGTTACATGCAGGCCCAGGTACACACACACATACACACTGTACACTAGAGGATTTTTAGTCTGTCCTGACGACCTCGGTCAGCCACACTTTCATGTTAATCTCAGGTTAGACTTGCCACAGGTTTCAGGCCTGTCTAGGTTTTTGACTGGTCCAAGAAAACATTTGAAAACATCACATACTGCATCTCTCACCTGGACATACTTTAGCTTTATGTTGAATTTTCTATACAAGAAGCCTGATAGTCTTTGGTCATCATTCCAAACACTGATCCTAGATCTGACTCTGACTCTGACACACATCCATGTGTCACAAAGTCACCACCAGCCTCAATACTCACAGTGTGACTGCTGCTACAGTCTACTGCTACACACCAACTGTTCAGAATATGGCATGAAACCATCCAGAATACAGTGGCCTGTGGGATGTGTAACAAGCTCAAATATGTAAGTTTTGCATTGCCTCACCTCTTGATTTTTGGCATAATAAAGAGAAAATAAGGGCCTTAGTAGTGGCTTTGTTTGGAAAATACTTTGGAGCCACAGCCACAAAAGTAGTGCTACCAAGAACCAAGTGTCCCACAGGTGAGATGCCAACTAGTGTTTTGATGCACTTTCACTGTAGAACTAAAACAGAGACATGTGAAAATCACTGTCACAAAAACAAAATAAATGTCAGACATTAAAGATCTGTGTTACTAAAGTCGAGCTGATGTTTACCTTAAGTAAGAAGATCTCCAGACGGGCACGGCGGTGCAGTGGTTAGCACTGTTGTCTCACAGCAAGAATGTTTCAGGTTTGAACCTCACGGCCGACTGGAGCCTATCTGCAATTTGCATGTTCTCTCAGTGCCTATGTGCGTTTCCCCCAGGTACTCCAGCCTGGAGGCCAAAGACATGCGGGTTAGGTTGATTGCCTGTAGGTGTGAGTTGTCTGTTTCTGTGTGTCGGTCCTGTGATAGACTGGCGACCTGTTCTCACCCGTTGTCAGAAGGGAGTGGCTCCAGCTCCCTGCGACCCTCTACAGGATAAGCAGTAATAATTTATGGATGGATTAGATAGTCCCCAGCTGGTTGAGAGCTATTTCTTTATCTGTTTGCTGTGTGCAGATCAGTTTCTTTAAACTGGGATCAGAAAATCTCTCCAAGCAGTGGGAGGACTTCCTGGGAACTATAGGAACCAGCGTCCAGAAGTAAGAGCCCCACAACCACCCACCCCCATAAAAGTATCTTAAATTGTTTTCTTTTTTTGTTTGTTCTGCATTCAAAGTCTTAAATATAGTGTTTTATTAACTGTTAGTTTTAAAGTGTCAAAGGTTTTGTGTGAGATTGCAGATGGATGGAAACATGACAAAAATATGAAAACATCAGCAGTGAGTGACAAATGCGAGAGGAGCATGTGACTCCATTGTCTATATGTCTGGGTTTGCAGTGTGCGTCGGGAGATGGAGGAGGAGGTGGGACAGATGCAGCAAACCATCCAGGAGATTGAGAGATCATGTGACCCGCTATATGCACCATGTGACCCCGACCCTGCCCACTCACCTGTCTGTCGCAACTTGACTAGAAAACAGGGCTACCTGTACATCCGCAAGTAGGAAACACACACATTCTAACTCATTACACACACATAATTTTTTTGTCCAGAGCACCTTTGGCTCTCTGTCATGCCTCTTTCTCTCTAGTCTTAAATCTAAATCTTGAAAAAAAATTCTCTCAAGTCCATGTAACACGATTAGACTGTGCTCACAGTTGCTGTGGGTATATTGGTGTCTGATGGAAACATTGACAATGTACACTTGGTTTGATCTTTCTTCCCTGTGTGTTTCTCAGTAAGACGGGTCTGGTGTCGTCATCCTGGGAGCGTCAATATTTCTTCACACAGGGAGGTAACCTAATGCAACAGGGCCGAGGCGAAGTGGCGGCTGGCGGGCTTGTCACTGACCTTGACAACTGCTCCGTCATGGCGGTTGACAGCGACGACCGTCGTTTCTGCTTCCAGGTCACTTCCTTTGATGGCAAAAAGTGAGAAATTCTTTCATGAAAACTGTAAATCTCAGACGCTGTGGTCATTTTGAAGTTTTCAGATTTATAGTAGATAATAAATGCCACTCATTTGTCTTCTGAGATTATACTTAGTACTTTTGTTCCTGTCCTGCCAGAGTGGTTATACTGCAGGCAGAAAGCAGGAAGGACTGTGAGGAGGTAAGGTCAAAGTGTTTATGAGTGGGACACACAAACACGTTTGCCTCAGTGGGCGCCATGTTAAAGTGTTGTCTGTCACATTACCTACTCTGTTGTAGACTGTCAGCACTTCTGTTGTGTCTCATGCCATCACTCTGCTGCTTCTTCCATCAGTGGATCGCCACCATCAACAACATCTCCAAGAGGATCTACCTGAGTGAGAACGCAGAGGTCTGTGTCCTTCTTCCATCATTAACTGTTAAGCACCTGGTTATAAGTCATAGCAGAAACAGGTATTTTAGGTGTAGTCTAACATGCCTTGGGCCTCTGAATCACCACCAATGTCTCTGGTTTGTCTGTCTAACCCTGTTTTCACCTCTCAGACATACGTCCACATTAATGAGGAGGTTAGCAGCCTGGCAGTACCACACTGTGACCATTAACTGTAATAACAGAACTGCTCTAATTCATTAATAGATGTTAAAAGTTGTAACACTGCCATGTCAGAAAGCCTCCTACTTACTAACAGCCCTCACATTCTGACTAGTTAAGCATTTGCTAAAATATAGGCATAAGGTGGTCACAAGAAGTAGATGTCAACTTACAGAACGTGGCACATTTCCACTCTGGGAAGCCAGGTGGATAGCAGCGATCTTTTCCTATTGGTTAATGCTGAGAGTTCTTCCTGTTGGCAGGAGCTGGCAGCCAGAGTGAACCAATCAGCTCTTGAAGCCGTGACTCCATCGCCATCCTTCCAGCAGAGACACGAGAGCATGAGACCCAGCAGGTAGGACTGACGCTGGTAAGGTGAGATCAACAGCCTCGTAGCCTAGCAGCTGCCAGATCTCATGCAGATGGGTCAATGGTGACCAACCAGACTTCTGTGGGTAAACTGGACGAGTCAGACCTCTGTCTATCTCTCTCTCTATTCCAGTAAAGTACGGGTGGGGCGAGCAAGCAGCATTAGCTCAGCAGGGTCCGAACCATCGCCTGCTCTTTCTGTGCTCTCATTGGATGCACTGGTCGACCCGGAAACACCGATCCAATTTGACATCATTTCCCCCGTCAGCGAGGAAAACTCAGGACAGAGCAAGACAGCAGCACAGACCGGCAGGTGTGTGTGTGTGTGTGTGAGAGAGAGATGCTTCAGTCAGGCTTTAAAGGGCCAGTTCACCAACATTTTGAAAAAACTACTTTCTCTCTCTCCGTGCAGCTTTATACCTCCATCCCAATACAACGGAGGTGTATGAACCTTAGTTTGCTATTCAGCTGTAAAGTCTGTCTTATAACATTTAAAACCAACTTTCCTTTGTAGAAACAGTGCCCTCTTTACTCTGAATAATCCACATAAGAGGCAATGGATATTTCCCACTGGAACTTCTTCTTACTAAATGAACAGATAATAATGAAAACTGTTGACACAGACAAAATAAGTCATTTTAATTTATATCCTGATCAATCAAAATATCACTGATTTGTGTAAGTCAAATAACAGTATGTGAAAGTTGTGTCTTGTCTATTAATGTATCAGCTACTGGTTAGTTTCTAATAGTCAGTGTGTGTGTGTGTGTGTGTGTGTGTCTCCACAGAAGGAGTAATCCGTTTGGAGAGTCGGGAGACAGCACATCAGAAGACAGTGAAAGTATTGTCTCTCTGTCTCATCGTGTTTTCATCATGGTCTTGGTGTTTTATGTATTTAAATGAAAACTGCCCATCGTATGGTATCTGTTGTGGTGATGTGGTTCATTGATCATGCTTTTGAATGTGATCGTCATCGTTTTATTATTCTGGTGCACTGAGCCATAAAGCTCTATTTGCCGCCCCTTTTTGTTGGAGGGCAGAAAACCTTACCTTTAAACTTGAATAATTTAATAAATAAGAACAGTGAGCTGTAAAAATAATGATTGTACTAATGCATTCCAGATCAGTTCCTAAGAGGGGCTGCTGACAGATGTATTGTGCATATTTGTTTTTGGTGTGTGCATGTCCAGACTTGATCCTCCACCAGCTTTTTATAGTTCGCTTCCTGGGCTCCATGGAGGTGAGGACCGCTGAGACAGCAGATGTCATCTCTGAGACCATGAGGCAGATCCTGGCTGCCAGAGCCATCCACAACATCTTCAGGATGACCGAGTCACACCTGCTGGTCACCTGTGACTGCCTCAAGTAGGAAGCACGCTGACTCTGTTTGTGTTTAAAGTGTAGTTGTAATTGTGAGGCCAACGCGTATACTTTAGTTTATAAGGTTTATTAGACCAGGAACCTGGCGTGTGACTGTAGTGTTTTCAGTCCCAGTGGCGCCTTCTGGCTGTAGCTTGGTGCTACAATAAGAATGAATGAAAAACAACCTCCTGATTATTTAGCTATTCTGTCCTGAGGGTGGCGCTAGAGGAAACTTCATGGGGTCTTTGTAAAGTTTAACGGGCTCATCATCTGGGGAGAAATGTGCTTTGTCATGGAATGACAGTTTGCACTTTAGAGATTGATGTTTTTGTGTAGAAATGAAAGTTTTGGCCAAAGAGTTCAGGTCAGAATGTCAAAAATGCTGCAAAACAAACATAGAGCAACAGCTGCAGATTCATACTGGGAAAACGTTCTCCCAGTACAGACGTCTTGCTGGCTCTCACAGAGGTCTATGGTTTGTTTCCTGGGAATGATACATGTTGGAAACAACTTCTCCATCGTGAAACTCATGTGCAGAGACTATTTACTGCCTTTTCGTCTAAATTCTTGCTGAATTTGAAGGCACGGATTTGCCTTTGTCTGTTTTTACGCAGAAAACTCTTCAGTATAAATGATGATGATGGATTTTGTCTTTCAGGCTCATCGATCCTCAGACACAAGTTACTCGCCTGAGGGTAAGACAAGCTCTTTCTCTGGTTAGGATTAGCTTTAGTTTCAGACATGTTTCTAATGATTTATGTTCCAATAGTCTCTTTCCTCTTTTGTATCCTGTGTTTTCTTTGCCGGTCTCCTCCCGTCGTTCCTCTTCTTTGGTCCTGCTGCAGTTTCCACTCGCCAACGTGGTTCAGTGTTCGTCCCATCAGGAAAACAAGAGGCTATTTGGTTTTGTACTACAGTCAGCAGGCGGACGGGGCAACAGTCGAGCTGTCTGCTACATCTTCGAGTCCAATAATGACGGAGAAAAGGTCTAATGTCTATTCAGCTGGTTACCTCACTATCTGACCCAATGTTCTGTCTGTCTGACCTGTCTATCTTCTTCATTTGTTTCAGATTTGTGACAGTATCGGTCTGGCCAAGCAGATCGCCTTCCACTCTGAGATGGTGAGGCTGATTTTAAAGTCCTTTATAGCTAAACTAATGCAAATGTACTCACACTTTTGTGATGCAATTAGTACCTTCAAGTCTTATTATGGAGATTAAGATTAAGTAATTTTGTTGTGCAGGACCGCAAGGCTGTGGAGAAGAAGAAGGAGCAGGACAAGGCCAAAGAGAAACAGCATGAGGAACTCAGCAAACAGAGGCAGATAGAGAAGGTGATCTTTAACCTTAAAAGTTGAGCATCTGTTTATTTACTGTTACTTAACAGATACCAGAGGTGTCAGCAGAAGTGTTGGTTCACCACAACAATGGCAGAAAGCTTTGAAGAGAAGCCATAGATTTATTATAGGAGCTGGACCACAGACTCAAAGATGGCTTGGGTGCTTTGTGTCCCACTGTGCTTGTACATTAACGTTTCCCCCACTGCCTCTGCTCGTGTGCTCTCGCTCGGCACATAGACTTCACGAAAATAAAAGTTTCTTTTCTAGGCTCTGGGAAAGATTTAAAATTACAGAACCTCAATGGATTTAAAACTCATTATACAAAGAGCGATAATTGACCTGGTTTTCAGTTTGAGGTGTCCTGTCAACAGTTTTTACAGATGTCTCTTTTACCATTGTGGTCTATGGAGCTCGTCTGGCTGCAGCTGCCATGATCTCAACATCGACAATATTGTCGATGTTAATGGGGCGGATGTCAATACCCCGCTTCTCCATTAATGGGGCGGATGTCAATACCCCGCTTCTCCAGTCTACCTATCAGAGAGTCCTTGGGTGAGATAGCAAACCCAAGCTGCTCCCAGTGGACATCATCATCTGTGTGTTAGTGTGTGTGAAGGACTGTATGGTGACTTTGCCACCATCAGTGTGAGCATGAATGGGCACAATATGGAAAAGTACATTGAGTGTGCTTATGTGTGTCAAAAGTGCTATATAAGTACAAGTCTGTTTACCATTATCCACCCTCGAGTGTTGCCATGGATTTCTATTTACTTTGCACAAGCAGAAGTTGAAAAGAAGATTCTGTTTTCTGTCAGGGTTTGATTGGACCTTTAATCTGCATCCTAGTGGATACACTGTGCATATCTGGTGGATTAAAATGTACAAAGTACCCAAACAAGTATGTGAATGATGACACTGGTGCTGCGTTAATAAAAAGCTAGTACATGACGGCCTCAGCAGGGTGCACGGACTGTGGCATACACTTTATGTTCATCATTATGTCGCTTATTTTAGAGCATGACTGTCTTGATATACAACTCAAATGCGATCTTTTCAGGATCTGGAGGAGCAGAGCCGTTTGATCGCTGCCTCGAGTCGTCCTGCCAACCCGCCCTCCTCTGATGGACAGGTCCTAGTGCTTAGCAACAGCCAATCAGAGGACAGTGATGCTGGGGAGGAGGGGAAGAAGAGGGGCGAGTCTGAAGCCTAACAATAGGCAGAGGATGCATGTTTTAACTCCCAGGCAAGTCCCAGCCTGTACTGTTGAGACAACAACTCAGGAATCAGAGGGGGGGAACACCACCCACCCGCCCATGTTGCCTGGGACTGAAAAACATGTGCTCCCTCTCTGCTGGACTGTGGTGGAGCCTGTCACTCTGAAAGCAGAGGATAAACTAAACGTACCCTCACTATAAGAGGACGTAGAGGGGATGGGTATGGAAACGTCTCTTCACAAATTTGTGTTTTATTCCATGTGTAAAAAAAAAAGCTGCTTTTGTACCGGCACCACTATCCAGAAAAGGACAAAAAAATATAGAATAACCTGCAAGTTTTTTTTTTTTTTTTATGAAAGTAGCTAACAGTTAATTACAGAGGATATAAAGCAAAACAGCACGTGAGGAACAATGAACCAGGATCTGGAGGAGACAGCGTGAAAAAACACAGAAGGTAGATTTGGACAGTGTCAAGATCAGCTCTTGCTCAAGGGCTCTTAAACAGGAAGTGACAGTTTCTTTGGCCATTAGGAGATTCCAAAGGACAACAGGACACCTCATCTGTTTTATCTGTCAATATCATTGAGATACAATGTTCTAAACAAGAGAAAAAGCAGGGAGTCTTATTTTGAAGAGTCCTTCCTGTGTCATGTCTTCATTGGCTCATTACGCTCTGAAGGACTTTGAGATTTTTTTCACATACTCTGTCCTTCCTTCCAGACAGTCTTGAAACATGTTGAATCATCATGACAGTAGAACTGATTTAATATCATTTGAAGAGCTTCTTTCCTAAGTAAAACATTTGACACTCGCACAATAAATAGCTTCATGAAAGTATCGCTCATTAAAGAGAGTCATGTACTTTTTGCACTCACAGTTCAGATTTTAGAAAAGATGCTTTGCTGTCCTCTCCTGGTCCATTCGGATTGTGAAACACTGATCTGACATTTGGAAAAGCACTAATCTGATCAAGGTGTCTCCTCACATTTGGTTTTCTGTAATAAAAACTACAAAGACAGGTTGGGCTAAACGTTTAGGTTCTCTGATAAGCTGGCACATTTTATTCATTTAGGTGCAATTTCACATTTTTAGCCCCTTGATGTATTAATGTTTAGATCCATGTTTCATGAAAACAAACCATCTGTCTTCTCTGCCAGCTGACTCTCTTCACAAGTAACTGCATTCATCTGTATTTCTCTAGGTCATTGTTTGGGGCATTTATGCTTCTCACAGATTTTCTTCATTCATCTGCTTGTGCCCAGTGTGACTCACAGTGACTATGTGTAGGAAAAGCAGAATAAGCTTCAGTTTCAAGATCCTACATATTGGGATGTTTAAGCTCAGAGGTCATAGCCCCCTGGTGAGTTTCTGAAAGTTCTTGATGATGATTTATTTGTTTCTGTGAAGGACACATGTTGACGGCGCTGCACTTTACTGATGTAGGAGAACGTGATGGGATCGAGGATGTTGCAGTGTAAATATGTTTCTGTGATTGATGTTCCAGTGTCATGGTTAATAAATGGCTTTTCAGTTATAAATAAAGCACTAACTCCACTCGGCTGAGTCGGTCTGCTGATGCTTTTAGATGAAACCATCTGCAAGAATTTCAGGAAAGGTTTCACAGGTGTGGATCTACACACACACACACACACACACACACACACACACATTATACTGTATATATATATATATATATATATATTTGTTTGCATACACATCTTTACATATACCCAACAAACCAGCAGGACGTTACAATAAACATAAACCTGTGGATCCAGTTTCCACGTCAAAGTGAGGTTTTATAATTAACTCCTGAATTCGTGTTTGTCTTTGTGTTCATGTTATGAAGAAATTTGATTGTTGCAGGAAGCACATGACTGAATTGTAAAAGACAAGATATATATTTATTTCAAAAGTAAACTCACAAACAATTCGATAAAATAATCCCTAAACAGATGAAAAAGTGCAGAAAATCAGTGCAGTGAAGTTTCCGTTACAATGATCCACCTGGTTTGTCTAAAACACATCTTCCAAGGAAAAAACAGAGGGATCAACAGATATTTCTGTTACACAGAATAACATGTATAGTTTTGACATTTCTCAATTTTTTCCCCTTGTCTTCATCAAAATACCTCCCGATGCTTTGGTTTCACTCTGCTGCTCTGATATGTCATCCTAATGTTTTGATTTTCATAAAGTGATGTAAATGTGGCACAAACAAATTGTGAAGGGTTTCCCATAAGGAAGTCGGTGCCGACAGTCTTCTCTGTATGCAGCAAACACAGCAGGTTAAATGTCAAATCCAGAAGTGACCCTTCATGTTTCTCCTGGATTCACTGTCTCCGTCCACAGAGGACAGCCTGATGTTTGAGCAGGAAGTCAATGAATCAGAACTGTGGAGCTTCTACTACTTCAGGATCTGGTTGGAGAGCCAGTCCAGACCCTCGACCAGACCTGTACCACTGATGGCACAGGACGCCTGGATAAACCACTGCACCGACACACAGAGGGACAAAATCATTAGCTCAACTCAGTTGATCATCTGGAAAACAATGACATGGTCTTTTAAACTCAGTGTGTCCAGTAGCTGAGCCCAAACCTGCCACTAGAGGGCACTGCATGTGAGATTTAAATGAAACAAGCAACACGCAGTGTAACGAGAATCACCGGGCTGCAGACAAGATGGGGGATTGCGACCAAAATTTGTGCTCTGTCAACCTCACCCAGATGTTGACTTTTTCCAGAAGCCAGGTTATGGGTAGGGTTAACATTAACCCAAACGCCTAACCACAAACATGCTGAGGTTGACAGCATCTGGCTAATGTTGCCTACTTCCTGCCGAGATGGTCAGTCCGCCATCTTGTCTGCAGCCAGGTTCTCTTGAGTTTAACTGATGCTTCTTAAGAGTTCAGCGTAAATCTGCTTTGCAATAACTTGATGTTTCATTAAGTCTTACAGGTTAATCTGTTACTCACCGGGTGTGAGACTCTTGATAGGCCCAGGGCCTCGGTGATGTCACTGACGGACATGGCTCTGGGCAAATCCTGTTTGTTAGCCAAAACCAGCACAGCCACACCCCTCAGCTCGTCCTCCTCCAGCTGCAGCACACACACAAAACCATGGTGACTTAACAAAACAGTGACAGTTGGAGTAATGTTGGAATGTGTTTGCTGAAATCAGACAATCAGTGATAGAATTCAGATTAATCTGTCAGTGATAACTGATTTATTGATTTATTATCATTTTTTCATCAAAAATGGAAAAACATCACTGGTACCAGTTTCTCAGGTTTTTATGACGGTGAACTCAAGTCTTGGTTTGGACATTTAATTTCAGTGGACTTGTAATTAATTATGTCATGTTTTTGGGGGGCCCTCCAGGATGAGTTCAGGTTAAAATATGTTAACCGGAGCTGATTCTGAGTCATTCTGATGACATCCAATAAAGTTTCCATCTTTTGTAATCCTGCAACAGATGCAGCACTGTAACTTCTGCCTTAATTAGACAGTACTGTACTAACTAGGTGTGTGTGTTTTGAAATACTAAAGAGAAAAGCTTGTTACCATCCTGTGCAGCTCGTCAGCAGCCTCTTTAATCCTCTCGGGGTCGTTACTGTCGATCACAAATATCAGACCCTGAAGAAGACAGAAGTTATTGCACATGCGCTCTTTTTGTAGTAACATAGTAGTAGTAGTAGTAGCTATAGTATTACCTGTGTGTTAGTGTAGTAATGTCTCCACAGAGGTCTGATGATGGTCTGACCGCCAACATCCCAAACGGTAAAACTGATGTTCTTATATTCCACTGTCTCCACATTAAAACCTACACACACACACACACACAGTTAATTATATGACTTTATATTAATTCCTGTTTCCTGTACTCACATGTGACGGAGGTTAAACAGGCTCACCGATTGTTGGGATGGTGGTGACAACCTCGGACAGCTTCAGTTTGTACAGCAGAGTGGTTTTACCTGCTGCATCCAGACCCACTGCAGTGACACACACACACACACACATTCATTAGACAAAAAACAGTATAGAAGTACTCCATTACATATAAAAGCCCTGCATTGAAAATGCTTACTTCAAGTATTAAAATATTATCAACTAAATATATTTAAAGTATCAAATGAAAAAGTACTCATTATGCAGAAAAATGTCCCGTCTAATATGTGTACAATTACATATTACTGGATTATCATTACTGATGCACCATGTGTTTGCAGTATTCTACTGTGTACTGTAGGTGGCACAGATGAAGTTCATTAATGCTAATTATTTTATTATTATTTTATTATTTAATTTGTAAAGTTAAATTCATGAAACTGTAAAGATTCAATTAAATTACAAAGAAGCTACTATTTATCCTACTTCTACTAAAACTCCTATGGTAAATAATAACAACAACAACAATAATGATAATAGTTGTCAAACGTTAATCATTTTCCTTTAAAGACCTTTTCAGTACCACATGGAACGTAATTCAATACCAGTTTCATGATGATACTGGTTTAATGTGTGAATCCATCAGAGAAAAACTGTAGGATTGATTAGGCCTACGATTATTTACCAGGTGTATGATTTTATTTACATTTAATCTCACATCTTTTCAGTCTTCACAGCTACAAGTAACAACAGTGTCTTTCCCAAAACTGATGTGTGAACAACCAGCTGTTAAAAAACAAACAAACAAACAAACAGAAACAGTGAAATCGCAGCTCACCCATTAAGATCCGGACAGGTGTCTTGCTGAAGAACCTGGACAGGATGTGTGAGATGATGACGCCCATGACGTTCAGGTAGAAAGTTCCTCTCCGTAGTACTCCGCTCGTTTCGTGTGTGTCTGTGTCTGTGTTTGTGTCGGTGTGAGCGAGTGTGTGTGGTTTTATAGAGCAGCATTGGCACGTGTGTTTTCCAGGGTGTCATCACGGCTGCTGTCAGCTCGGTACACGGTGGAACCGGAGGCGCAATCGGTGTCAACACAGCACACCGGAAAACACTGTTCCCGCTCAGACGGCCTTCAAAATAAAAGTTTGTTGAATTCTTTTCAAAATCAAATGAACTTTAATCACGTCGCTATGGTAAATGGATATGACTGATATTCTGTATTTTCCTACTGTTACCAAATCAAATGCAAAACTTCTACAAAGACAAAAAAAAAACATACACAAAGGGATAGAAAACTAGCACAAGGAGATACAAAAATACTGCAAAGACACACAAAACACCCCAAAAGAACACAAAACAACTGCAAAGACCTACAAAATGACCACAAAGACACACAGAAGACTACAATCAAATTTTCTTTATTAACATGACTGTAAGTAAAGGATATGCCTTGTAATATTCTACAGGCCTATATATTTTTACTTTTAGCAAAATCAGAACCAAAATAACTACAATGAGACCAAAAACAACGACAAGTGTCTTGACATTGTGTGCATCTTCACTGGAATAACACAACACAACACAGTTCAACAGCAGTAATGTCTTCCTAAATGATCAAAATGTTCAATCAACACCTCTCTAAAACAGTTTGAACACAAACTGAACATTATCACCCCATGAAGGAGGATTTAGTGCAAGACTGTTGGATTAGACTGGCTTAGTTTTAGCTGTGTACCTAATAAATTAAAAACTCAGTGCATGTACACTATGCATCATACAATATTCTGTACTACAGGCACATAATACTGTACACACACATTAGTAGACTATGAATACAGTAAAAGAATTTTTCAAGAAAATCATTAAAATACTGTATTTTTTGCAAACAGATATGAAGGCGGTCACCAACAGAGCTGCGCTGTATCAGCTGATCTGGTGGCATTTGTGTTTTACTTACTTTTTCAACCCTTTTCTTTTAAGCCAATAGGTTTTGTTTGTAATTTTTTTATGTTTAATGTTGTGTATTTTTTATTATTCATAAAATGAAATAAAAATTAAATGTAAAAATAATAATTTGGTTGCATATTTAGTTCATGTGTCTTTAACTGCAGCAGGAAGTGTTGCTACAGCTTCCTGTTGTTGTTGGCAGAACTGACACTGTGTTTTATCTGTAACACTGGGTTTGTCTGGCACTACCTGTATCAATAATTGGATTTGTCTTGACTCAGTTTGTATTTTATATATGTATTATTAAACCTGACTCAGCTCCACCAGTTCAGGAGGAATGGGGTAAATCTCCATCAACTTACTGTAAGAAGCTTGTAGAAGGCTTCCTGAAATGTTTGACCCAAGTTAAACAATTAAAAGGCAACACTACCAAATACTAATAGAGTGTATGACTCATACCTTAACTTACATAAATAACTAACATGTATAAACAGTATATAAAGAATAAATAAAAAGTAAATTAATTGTTCAATAAAAGAACATTATAAAATGTATTTGTCAACATCTATAACTCCTCTTATGAACCATCCATAAGTGTTTTTATACACAGATGAATAAATGCCAATATATATTTATTTTTTAAACCTTTAAAGGAAAATGCTTTATCTGCCACTGAAATGCAGCAGGATTTAGGAACTGAGAGTTGACACTTACTGACTCAGCAAGTTGTTTTCAGTTCAGTTCTGGGTTGTGGTTGTGTGTGTTTCTTGTAAATGTCTGTGAAAAGAGTTTTTCACTGAGAGCCTAAAGCCTGTTCCAAAACTTTCTTCTTCCCTTAAGGACAGAAATGTTAATCCTTATTTTGTAAACAGAATCCTTTTTGTGTATTTCAGTCTAAATACACTGGAATCTGTCTGCATATACAGTTCTCATTCCCAGACTTTCAAACACACAGGGGACAGGAGCTCAGTGCTGATAAGGTCACAAAGAACAGGCTGTGCTGTGTTTATGGTTAAGGGAAATCACACCAGAGTGAGACATCACGTGGTTCCTCTGCACTTTGCTCTTACTGAACTGGTTTATTCCACGTACAACATTACAACATTGTCAGTGGTGATGATTGTAGAATACGCCATTAGCTGAACTGTTGGTCTGTGTCTAAACTGTGTCTGGTTCCCTGACACATCTTAAATAAGTTATGACGCTAAACAATTTTCATATTTCTTCATTAGAAAGTGGTTTGCATAAAAAGTAAAATAACCATGAGAAGGACATTGCTGCTTCTTGAGGGACATGTAATTGAATTTTGAGTGCCACAAATTTTATTTGTGTCAGGCATTTTACTTTAAAAACCTTTGAAGAACCTCAAGGAACATTCCCCAAAGTGCCCAAAATGCTTAAGTTGGTAAAGCTTAAATTTGTTGTGGAGCTAAAATATTACTTAGTATTGTTTTAATAATTTTACTTAGAAATTTTCCCAGTAAAATTTCAGCTCTTCTTAATAATTGTATTATTATAAACAGTATAGTAGGCTACACTACTATATGTAGATACTGTAGATAGGCATATGTACTAATATATTTTATACATATAGTTTAATTTTACTCTGCAGGCATGAAGAAAACTGAACAATTTGCTTTGTCTAAAGTATTTGAAGGTTATTTCCATTAACAATATAAACAATGTTCATTCATGAAGAGTGAACTGTGTTTTGTAACATGATGTGTTTGCTATTGTCTAGATGCAGCACGTTTGCAATGCTTGTTATAATAAAATGCAATTCAGATTTAAATAAACAATTACTTCTATATAATTAAAGGTACTCCTGACTTCTGGGCAGGTTCAACACTGTGATTCAGTCAAAACAGGTGGAAGAGAACAAAACTAATTTAATCAGAGACATGGGAGGACACTGTTGGATGGGAAGGTTTCTGTGGGCAGAAACGAAACTTAAAGTGACTGCAAGACGCCTGAAACAGGAAATGAAAGTAAGTGCAGACAGATAAACACTTAAAAACGCAGCAAGAATACACAGACACATCACTGCAGAGACTCTGTCAGTGGGATGAGGATGAAGATGGAGAGGAAGCAGCTTTTTGTTCCTGTGGCCATAATAATATTGGCTTTGGGGGTTACAAGTACAACAACTGCTACTACAACAAAACCAAAACCTACTACAACAAGACCTACTACTACAACAAAACCTAAACCTACTACAACAAGACCTACTACTACAAGAAGAACTACTACTCGATGGACCACAACTTCCACAGCATGGACAACAGGTACACACGCACACACAATAATTTTAAAGACATTTTTAAATAAATGCAGGTCACATAAACAAAACGAAACACATACTTCATGGTTTATTGGTTTAAAAGACATTTCAGTGAAGTTGAGTGTCTGAGGACAGGTTGCTGTGCCATAGTTCCAGATTTCATACCAACTCTAAACAGGCTTTGATTCTGTTACAGAAAAAATAAATACATAACCAGAGGTAAGACTAGTTTGGCTGCCCATGGACAGTGAGAAACAATAAAACAGACAAGTCTGACAGGTTCCAGCATTAACAACAAGTTGCTGTAACAGTACCAACACTAACATGCAGACTACCTCTGCTCCTGAAAGATATTAGAGCAGGTCAGAGTCCTATACACCAGTAAAAAGAAAAACAAACAGAGAAAATGCAAATGATCAAGGCAACACAATGCAACTGATTTTTGAGTTTTCTCAACTTTTGACTACTTTTGTTGATTTACTATGGTTTACAAGTTTGGACAAGAGTTCTGCCAAGTTGAATCTTCTTGGTCACATAATTATATTCATGTGAGGCTAACGATTAAATTCTTGTTTCAATGCCATGCAGATATTTTTGTTGAATAAACACACAATTCTAGCTTCACTGAGATAAAGGGTTTTTTTATAAAGTCTGGTCTCAAGCACAACATTTTTGCATGAGAAAATAATTGAAATGTTTAAAAACAGTGTTCTTCAAAGAAAGATAGGAAGAGATTTGGATCGGTCACTTTCTACAGTGCAGAACATAATTAAAAGATTTAAGGAATCTGGAGGGATTTCGGTTTGTAAAGCCCAAAGGCACAAGCCTAAACTGGATGACCGAGCTCTCCGATCCCTCAGAGGGCGCTGCATAAAGTGTGGTCACTATTCTTCATATAAGCGATATAACCACATGGGCTCAGGATGACTTTGGTACATCTGTGTCAGCCACTACAATACGTAGTTACATCCATAACTGCTGCTTAAAACTGTGCTGTGCCAAAAGGATGCCCTGTGTCAGCAGTGTCCAGAAGTTGACTGCTCTGGGCTCAGAGGCATCTGGGATGGACCATCACACAGTGGAAACGTGCACTGTGGTCAGAGGAATCAGGATTTCAGGTCTTTTTTTTTTGGAAGGAATGGACGTCGTGTACTCCGAACCAAGGACAAAAAGGACCATCCAGACTGTTACCAGCACCAAGTCCAAAAACCAGGATCTGTCATGGTCTGAGGTTGTATCAGTGCCTGTGGCAACGGTCACTTACATTTCTGTGTTGGCTCCATTAATGCTAAAAGGTACAGAGAGATGTTGGAGCAACATGTGCTGCCTTCAAGACCACATCTTTTCCAGGGACGCCCATGCATATTTCAACAAGACAATGCAAACCCCATACTGTCACATTACCAAGGCCTGGCTGTGGAGGGAAAGGGGGCAAGTGCTGGACCGGCCTGCCTGCAGTCCCTACCTGTCCCCAGTAGAGAACATGTGGTGCATTTTGAAACGCAGATTGTGTCAACAAAAACGTAGGAATGTTGCACCTTAAGACTTTTTTGCAGGAAGAACGGGACAAAATGACACCTGACACACTGAATCACTGGACATGCAGGAAGCTCAGGCCCTGTGTTTTTCTCCACATCCTCTGGTCAAAGTGCAGCAGCAGGAAGCAAAATATATCCACAAAACCACGCACAATCTCGAAATTCCGCTTCTACAATGGTACCGTGGATGTTAGGCAAGCTCACATGAACGCGCAACTGCCTGGAGATTATGACCATTCAAGGAAATCCTTAAACTATCACTTTATACTTTATATTAGTAGAAAAAAGTCTCGCCAACGAGAGTTTGCAAGACATGTATAGCCCGAGTTACTTCTGCATAGAAGTACTAGAAAATACTTTCACCTCATTTTTTGTCGCTTTAGGTCACGTCTAAGCTGATAATTCACAGTTGTAACATTGTAGATAAGTCAAAAAACAAGGAAAAGCACCATGGGTTCTTTGATAATAGATGTGGCTCCAGGGAGCACACAAAAAGGCAACTTCTGTCTCTGCCTTCTTATTCCATTCAGCCTACATTACAATATTTTCCAGTTATTACTTTTAGCCACAAAAATATCTTTCCATGATCACCTGCTCATAAGCACATTCATTCACTTTCTAATCACTGACAACCACGCAACTTGCTGATATCCTCGCCACCACCACTAGAGAGGAGCCTCTCTGTTGGCATAAACACAGGCAGTTTTGCCAGTGTAGCCAAGCATGCAGGCGTTATTACCGGATATGCTGACTGGTTTTTCTCATAAATTTTACCAGGCAAAAACTGGTATTTACCAGCTAACAGAAACGTTTATGCAAAGGTGAAGTAAAAATATATCGAAAATAAATTCTAATACCTGCTAAAATAAAAATAGAAACTGTAAAGAATGGAAACATGAACAGTGCTATCCATCCATCCATCCATCCATTTTCCTCCGCTTATCTGGAACCGGGTTGCGGGAGCAGCAGTCTAAGCAAAGATGCCCAGACTTCCTTCTTTGCTTCAGTGCTAATAGTAGCAAAACACAAGTTTGTTGTTGCAGTAGACTATTTGGAAAATGAGAAACACAATTAAAAATAAATATAAAAAAATTAATTGGCATAGGAAGAGTAAGGAAATTTGTGTTCTTGTTTCTTTCTCCAGGTCACACTGGACTTAATTTGTATGGGAAGATGTTCACTTTGTCCAACAGTGGAGGAATATCCTTCTATTCCCCTTATTTTTCTTCTACTCCCTACTATTCCTGGACCACAACACCTTCCACTCAGGGTGAGAAAATACACAAACTACAAAATCAAACAGAAACACAGTGTCAAGATATGAAGTTCCAAATGTTATTTCAACTGTGTCCTCTGCTATGTTTTTCTCTTAAGAGTTGATGAAACAAGGAACAGAGTCCAGACATCGATCAACTTTACATGCTTGTTTATAAGAAACATGTCAGTCATGTTTTGCGTGTTTTGATTGAAGCAGCATTGTAGAATTTTGACCACAAGGGGACAGAATGACTTTGTCACTTTATTATGCTATTAGTTTATTATGGAGTGGTGTCAGCTTTGGTAGCATTTTATCAACTGAATCCTTTCACATCTCCTGTTCACCTGAGAGCTCAATGCATGGCAACTAAAAATCAAATGGAAATAGACAAAACAAGCAAATTAATGTTCTTCAGCCTAGAGGGTTTAGTGAGACTCAAAACAAACAGACGCCATAAACCTCTCCTAACTGCTCTGTGCCCTGCAAAGATTGATTTTTAACCTGTGAAATGCATTAAGACTAAAACATGACTGAGACATATTTTATGCCTACATATGCAAAACAGTTGAACATGAATAGAACCAGACTCAAATGAAATGCTGAAAGGTGTGGAAGTACGTTCATTTAAGGAAGCAAACCAAAAACAAGGGATCAGGCAGAGGCAACCTCCCATTAAGCAAACAGGGCAAAACTGAGGCAAACAGTCCCAGAAGGCAGTCAAGGGTCAGGAAGGGTAACAGGCATACAGGCAACAGGAAGGCTAGAAAGGAAGCAGGTGAGCAGGTGAATGGGAACGCTGGGAAAGGAGGGGTAACTTCAGGGACGTAGAGTTAGTGCAGGGGAGATGAGGGAGATATAAATGAATGAAGTCTGAGATGCGTGATTATTAACTTTGCCCATCAACACTGTTCTTATGAACCCTGCAGGTGTGTCCGTGTGTCTGCGTTACATCACCGACTCACCGTCTGTTACCTTGACACTCAGTCCATCCCGTAAACCTCTGAGGCTGACTCTCAGTGACACAGCATTCCAGCTGTACACAAACCCATACGGTTATTACCAATCCTTCATACCCAACATAAAGTTCTTTCCAAACCTTTATGAGGAGATCTGGACCAGAGTCTGCATCACCATGGACTCCATGAAACCTGTGGCCCAGGTGTTCCGCGGCTCCAACATGAGCATCAAGAAGATGCTGCGTTATAAGGTGAGGACAGAATAACATAACCAGCAGTAATCACGTTATCATTTCTTATATTATCACATCAGTGTGTCTATAGCTTCATATTTTGGGAGAAAAATTAACCCTAAAAGTTTTTACTCCCATTTGATACCCTCATATCCTGTAGGTGTTCCCTGAAATTCAATACTCAACAACTTAATAAGTCAACTGAATATATTGGACTGGGGAACACTGACACAACCCAACGCTCTCCAGTGCAGCTGTGTGTACTGAAGTCCAGTGCACATTGACATGTATGCAAACATCACAGCATCGGTAACGTCAGTGAGGTTCCTAAACACAGCAGCCCTCACTGACCTCTCAGTAAACTGGGAATGAACCAATCTAAAGTGATAATATCACTTGTTTTTGTCTCCAACTAACTGTCGTGTCTGAAAAAGGCTTCAGTGGTTTGAATATAAGAAAACAAACACTACAGCAACTTGATGGATTTGGTGTATAATCATCTTTAATCTATGTCATTGATTCTGATATTAGCTCTCTGCTGTGTGTGTGTGTGTGTGTGTGTGTGTGTGTGTGTGTGTGTGTGTGTGTGTGTGTGTGTGTGTGTGTGTGTGTGTGTGTGTGTGTGTGTGTGTGTCCAGTACGTGTGGTCAGGTGAGCCTGTGATTGATTTCTCAGGTTTTGATGGTCAGGTGACAGACATCCAGATGTGGGATTATCCTCTCCGCTACAATGAAGTCTACAGCTACATGAGTGGCGGTGTCTACGGGTATGTATGTGTGTGTGTGTCCTCCAGTCAGTTTCAGGTTTAAACCATCGTAGTGAGGACATCTCTAAATTCTGGGGACATTTTGGGTAATCCTCACTTCTCTTTGAGGAATTGGCTTTAAGATTAATGTTAGGATTCACTTTAGGTTTGGGCCTAGAGATTGCATTGTGTCCTTGGAAGTATAGAAAGACAACTGTGTGTGATCAGTATATTTAGTAATTTATTGCTCCATTATATCTGTTCACATCAAACTTTAACTGGTAAATCTGGTCCACAAACCTTCACACACAGTTTAAATCAAAACCAAACACTCGATTCAAAACAGGTTTATACCGTGTTTATCAAAATGCATTTACCAAATGATCAGAACAACAAAATATTGTATAAAACGTGGTGAGAGATGATATGTTTCATTAAAACTTAAGAGAAAATCAAGTTCACAGTAAAAAGAAAATCTTGATGATATGTAAACCTTTTAGGACCTATCTTTCCATGGTCACTGGAATAATGATCAGAGTGGCTGATACACCGTACCTTCTGTGGTCTGTTATCTTATATTGTGTTAAACTTGTGTTTTCAGGTCGTACCAGGGCTCGGTCCTCACCTGGTCCTACATCAGCTACTCTTCCAGAGGATACATGCTACTGGAGGACGTCTATCAGTGGCAGGGAAAACAGCTGATCAACAGATGGGGAATAGGACGTGCGCGGAAGTGGGAGAAGGCCAAGAAGTTTGTCCAACTGGGGGAAAGTATGGAGAGCAAGACAAAACAGCTGTAATGAAACATACAGGGGTGTGTGTAGGAGAAGCTGCTTCCTCTGCTCCTCATCTAACAACCTCCTCAACAAGAATTAACAGTCGGGATCAATCAGTCAATCAATAGTTCAGTGTAAATGAAACTCATGTATGTGATTATACTGTATACAGCAAACTAGTCGACATGCTGTATGAGCTTATTGGTGTAATTTTTACTGTCTCTGGCTTTTTGTTGTTCTATTTTTAAGTTGTTTGCTTCATTTTGTATCTTAATAAACCAATGTCTCAGAGAATATTACTGATCGTCATCTTTGTGTAACGTGCAGCTCAGGATGAGATGCGTTATTAAAGTTTCTGCTCTCTTCAGTGATGAAGGCTGATTCTACTCTGAAAAGAAATGTCCCTGACTTTAAGTTCCTTCTATTAAGGTAGAATTAGTACAACAAAAATCACCTCATAAACCCCGAATGGTGGTGAATACACTACAGTGTCCAGGACTGCCCTACATGGGTGGATTACGGGGAGGGTCTACCAGGCACAGGCTCATGGGTCCAAGAGGTCAAAGGGTCCTTGGGCCTGTGCCTCTGTATAAAGTGACATATTTCTAGTTTGAAAGTCACAGACATCAGTAAAAGACAAAACAAGGAGGCACAAAACAACCGTCAGACATGAAAAACAACAGTAACAACACTGTGAAGACAGTTCTGTTCCAGAAACAAATTCCTTGTGTGTGTAATATACTTGGCCAAATAAAGTGATTATCCTTATTATTCTTATCTTTAAGACAAGATTGTATCTTTTTTTTTGTAGTTGTTTTGTGTTTGCTTTTAGCCATGTGGTAACCTTTGGCATCTCTTTGTAGCTGTATTTTCTCTTTTTGCCATTCGACATATTTGTTGTGGCCATTTTGTCATTTTTCTTCATTTTGTGTTTCTTTATAGTAGTTTTGTGTCTATTTTTTCACATTCTGTTGCTTTTTGTAGTTTGGCCAACCTTCCAACAGGAAGGTTAACACTCTCTCTTTGTGGTTCCCCCCCCTGAATCCTCAGGCCCCTGGGCCAGTGTCTGAGGCTCCTTCAGTAATCAGCCATGTCTACCCCTGCATGAAGTCTGGCCAGCGGCACAGTCTGTGGAAATACTGGTGTTTAACTCTTGGCTTCACTCCGAACACAAAGCAGACGCCAGTCTACTACACAAAAATGTGTTAGTGGGAAACTGCATTGTGTCCTCATGTGATATGATAATCACATTTTGCTAAATATGTATAAATGACCACTGACACCAATGCACAGATGGCAAAAGAGAGATTCATTCAAACAATGTCAGTCACATTCTTATGGCCAGTGAAGAAAAATCATCAGTGTCTCAACAACACTGTAGTTACCAATGGCGGAAAGGTACCAAGTACATTCACTACAGTACAGTTCTGAGGTATTTCTACTTTAGTATTTTCATTTTCTGCTACTTCATACTTCTACTTCACTACATTCCAGAGGCAAATATTGTACTTTTTTTTCCTGCACTACATGTAAGTAATAACTTTAGTTACTGTACTTTTCAGACTCAGATTAATAAAGCAAAATACAGTATAATCATGAGACTTTATTGATCCTTGGTGGAATATTCACAAGCTACCCAGAAGTATTTTAAAGTACTTCAAAGTGTCTATAAGGTAGTTAACATTAGCTCCACCTTCAGCAGCAACATTAAAGTGATGAACACAGTAATCATCAATAATTATAATCTATTATGGTAGACATTAACGTGAAATGTGCCATTCTGCATAATGAGTACTTTTACTTTTGGTACTCCAAGTATATTCCGATGCTAAAACTTTAGTAGTTTTACATAAGTAACATTGTGAATGCAGGGCTTTTACTTGTACCACAGTACTTTTACACTGTGGTATTGCTAATTTTACTTACCACCGCTGGTCATTGTACTAGGTGAATGAACATTAGATGAAGCAAGTCTGATTAAAATCTCTGTATTTAGTAAGACATCTGTTGTAAAAGTAAAATCAAATTGTAGGCCCTCAGATATGGACAACAGCTTCACTTTACACCAAACTCTTCATTCTCTACGGGTGAATATGAGAATAGCACTTTATAAAAATGATGAAGTTGTCAAAATAAGTGTTTTTTTTAATACAAATATAAAACTTACATGGTTGTCCAACAACCGGATGTTACAGGTTTTACCGACCAGCAGGTGCGTTTTGTTCAATTTCTTTACAATTACCTGCTTGACAAAAAGGCAAATTTCAAAGTCTCACACACGTTATGTGATGGTTTGAGGACCAACGAAATGATTAAGAAGAAATGCCATCTGTAAGTTTGACACGTTTAACATTTTCAAACAAGTCATATAGTGAAATGCAAACACCATTTAATTTCATGTGCACCACACGCTTTAGAAAAACTAATCTGCCAACAATTCATTGTAATGTACACTCTGAAAATACAATCTGATAATAAAGTAGCTGACCTGTTAAACTGTTATTGCTGCCATTACATATGGTTTGGTTAATGTTTATATTGATAGGTGCTCAGAAATGTTCATAAATCTATATGGATTTGGCCTGACGACGCTTGGAGTTGATTAATTTCAAGGACCATGTTTCTGCATGTTTTGACCTTTTAACTTCAAAATGTAAATGTCTGGTTGAACAGAGCTTCATTACCATTTTAATAAGTGACTAAAGTCAAATGGCTGGGACACAAAAACACAACCTAATGTGGAAAATGATCTATATTAACACAAGTTGTAGTTCACAGGCTAAAACATGCAGCAAAGGTTCTGACAGACTCTGTGGTGCTAATTATTCTTTTTATCTGACAGGACTCTGAGCTTGTGCATGCTTTTATTTTGACAGTTTATCTGCTGACTTCACTTACTCATCAGAAAACACCTAATTAGACTTCAGGAGTATTTTTCTTTGCCTGAAGGCAACTGGTTCCTGAGGATTTCCATCAGTAGGGTCGAAGTTGCTCCTCAGCAGAGTAAATCAGCGTCAGAAGTAAGAAGAAACTTTGAGGCTTGAGCTGCTCTTCTCTTTGCAGGAGCAGGTTTTCATTCATTCAGAGACTCAAGTCTTTGGCTCGGCTCTCATTCCTATAAGGCACCAACATAATTTTAACCTAAATCATCTCTGCAATATACCACCTCTAACCTACCACGGGTCATTAATACCGCCTGACCATCTAAAGGACCTTTTCTAAAAAAACATATCCAGTGAGTTTTGTGACATAGTAACTGTAACCTAATTTTGACTCTAATCAAAATCTCAGAGTCTTTGAATCTCATCATGTTAAGTAACTTGGACTTAGTGTTTCATAATTTTAACCTAACAGAACAAAAATTTAAATTAGTGTCTTGGAATCTTGACTTTGCATCTCATTTGAAATATCTTTCATCATCTAACAACTTTTCTAACTGTTTTCTTGGTGTAGAAATTGGTGTCTTGACTGTGACACTAGGCTAAGACTCTTCTAAACCCACAGAGGTGCTCACTCCATTGAAATAAAAAAAGGTTTTCGCACAACCTTTTGATTCAGTCTTCTGAAAAACACAAATATAGTGATAACCCAGAAAATTTCAGGACAACTCTGAATATATTCCCAAACTGTTATGATCATGTGACATGAATACAAGGCTGCGATTCGCCCCCGAGCACACTGAGACAAGAGCTGGTGCTTAAAGCTCGGCGTGAGCGCATGTAGAAGTTCACATAAACCATTGCACAGTTCAGTTTGTTTGCATAACAGTGTCAGAGTGTATGAGAAGGGCACACTGGTCCAGTCAGCAATGAAGTGCACTTCTTCTAAAACCAGTTTGTGAAAACAGTTGAATAACTGCAGAGTCAGTTCCGGCGAACTGCAGCAGCTAATCATCAAGTTAAAAAAGTACAAATTAAAAACATCAAGTGGCTAAAAATGCTGGGGGTCAAAGGTCACCGTGGGTCATTTTCCTGCTCTCACTTCCAAGGTGATGACAAATCCTTTTGCGCACAGGCCACCACAGACCTTTAGTGAACCAGATGAATCGGAAACATATCAAGGGCTCCTTTCTTTACTTAATGTCTCTGTGAGGAAAAACATCCTCACAATTTACAAATGCTGTTCAAGTAGCTCATCCTGCTCCAGCAGATCAATCAATACCACATGATCAATGAAGCATGAAACTTGGTCCACTGAGCTGCCACAGTAGCAGTTTGGGAACAAAACATAAATATTACTGCAGTTGGATGTGTGGTTTTGGATAACATTAGATCCAACTGGATCCCTCAAACCGGGACCCAGTCTGAGTCAACGAGGGTCCCTCCACCTGGGAGCCAACTGGGAGGAGACCCACTACACCCAAACTTTAAAACAAGTTCAAACTGGGGTTGGAGTTGCAGACGCTCCAGGATCAAGGTGTGGAGGGCTTGTGGAGGATGCCCTGCAGGTCCTCTGGTAAGGCCAGGATGACGGCCTCAATGTGGGCTTTCAGTTTTGCCAGGGTGCCTGGACGCACTGGGAGCTGCTCCCTCTCCGCCTGACTCTGGAGCAGAGAGCAGTCATGTTCACATGTAAAGCTCAATCAGAGTTTCTGCAGTGATCAGTGATTCAAATGCAGGACTTTTTAAGATGCACTTCAGTAACTGTTTCACAATGATACTGAGCTGAAGTATGACATTACGACGGAAACAGGGACAGTATGAACTAATTTGTTATATCACATTTATGTGCTTATCACCAGGATATAACAATAATTCTAATAATGTAATTAATTAATGTGACTTGTACCCAAAGAAGCCGCAGAAAGGACAAATGGATTAACCAATCAATTATCTTTAGAGCTGCGTCAATTAAGGTGGTAATAATTAAACATGACTTGGTCTCAGATGAGCAACATGAAATGGATGGATGGATTAACCTATTGATAATAACAAATTAAATTAAGGTCCACACGTAAATTTATATACGGTCAGAGCTCTGGAATCACAAAGAAACTTTTTTTAACCAGTGTTTCTACCTTCAGCATCCTAGAAAATGTTTAAGAACTTTGTACATGATTTTTTTTTTCTTAGGAACCTGAAACCAATGCTCTGTAAGAGTTTGCTTGACCCAAAGGTTCCCTGATTAAAAACTTAGCAGAAGTAGGAGCAGCAGCAAGAAAGGAGGTATTAGCAGTGTAAATAGCAGTCAAAGCACAAATAGCAGTAGCAGTATCAGCAATACAGACTGGATGAGTTTGTACTGACCAGTTTATCCTTCAGCTTCAGAACCAGATCAACTGTCTCCACCTCTGTGTGCTTCTGGATCCTCTGCTCCAGATCCTACAGAGAGACAGATACAGACAACTGGAGAGAACAGTGGGCTGGGTCTCTTCTTAATGGATCTGACTTGATCTCCTGGATCTGTTAAATGCTAAACCCTGCATGGATCGACAGTGACATCTCCTTTTGACAGGCACAGTAGTTTTTGCTCCACTGGGATGAAGCTAGTTAAATATTCAGGTATGCAGCCTTAGACAACAAGACAAAGGAGGGGAAGGTCACAACAGCCTCCATTAGACAGAGATTTTGCTATATTGGTGTAAAACTGGGCCTCCTCGAGGCTTTCTCAGTATTAGAGGCATGATGTTTAATGTGACGTCCAGCTGTGCATAAAATACACATGTCAGAAATACAAAGCAACTGCTTTTAAATCAACAAGGACAGATGAACATTTACCACGTGGCTCAGACTCAAAGTTGTTGTGCATAGTGTACAACATGTTACTGATTGTTAATGTTAAAATCCCTCAACAGCGTGTTTCAGAAAGAGCACTTCATCAGAACTTAGCCCTGATGTGGGTGGAAGAACCTCTACCCATTGGAAAATATCTGTTCCTGGCATTTTGGGTGGAAACGCATCTATTAAGTGAACGTTCCTGGTGAAATTTCCTGTTACTCAGTCAGGGAGAGTACAACTGTGTCAGTGTGGTGTAAACAGGGTTTGCTTTATAGTGGCAGGCAGCTCTGTAGAGTAGGAACGTGCTGTGCCAAAGTAAAGACCTCATCATCTTTGAAGGCTGGAAATGTAATCATAATATCAGGTTTATGTGAACAGCACTCAGTGTCTGATCTTCACGCTCAGTCCATATACACTCCTCCCTCCCTCCTTACCTCCTCACACAGTGCCTCGAGGTGCAGAGCCTCCAGCTTTTGGGTCATTTCTCGCCTCCTGTTGCGGAACCAGCCGTCAAAGTTCGGAGACTTGAGGAAGTGCCTTCAGACAAACATGCAGGAGTCTGTGTGACACTCGGGGTAATGTGCATTTACAGTATACAACAGTGATTCCAGCTACTGTAGGTTCACTACTGTCAATCAAACACAACACCTGCAGGCGTTTCAATTCAAAACCTATCAGGAAAGGAAGTGTTTTAGCTGTTGAGTTAAAAAAACAAGGAGGCTTGTTATTGAATCAACTTATAAAACAGGAGAGGCCTATTTCAAATAAAGGCCTGGTTCTTTCTGCAGTGTGTTGACCAAAAACAGCACAGTATCGACAGGATGTACTAGGTGGTATCAGTTGGATGAAACGAGCACTGGTGTACGTACCTGTAGAGTCCTATCCAGTCTCCTTTCAGCCTGGATGTGAGCTGAGGTCCAGCCTTCTCCAGTGTCTTCATGAAGTCCTGCTGGATGAATGGTCGGAGCTGAGGAGGACTCTTCCAGGGACTGATGGACTTCTGCAGAGGCATCAGACTGGCAACATACCGCTCCTGTCACACACACACACACACACACACACACACACACACACACACACACACACACACACACACATTATTATTTCAGTTTAAACCTTCCAGCAGCACTCACACAAAACATTAAACAGCTGACTCAGTGTAGTTTGTGATTGTGTTTCCAGCAGGGGCAGGGATCCTCTAGAGGGCCCTCAGATGACTAATGGTTTAGTATCAAGTGTACATCAGTCCACGTGATTAAAAACACTACTGCCCTCATACCAATGTAATATAGTTGTTCAAACAGCTGACAGTGAGATACACAGACAGACGAAGCCTACACAGCACTCAGTCGCAATGAAACAACACCATGTTGAGAAATGTACAGAACATTGGCTGTTACCAGTGGGATGATGAAGCTCTGTGTCAGTTCTAAGAAGTAGCGTCGAAGAATTGCATTTTGGGCCGCTGAGGGTCTCTTCTGTTGAACACCCTGAGAATCAAGGGGAAAAAAAAAATTGTCTGCTGTAACAAGAAATGTCAAAAAAAATATTTAAGGTAATTTTGAAACTGTCTTCATTGTGTAGTTAATCCACAAGAAAGCAAAAGTTTATTTTCACACTGTAAAAAGTCCTGTTTGAGTCCATTTGTGGTTTCAGCTCTTAAGGATAAATCTTTTTGGGCTACAGAACAAAGTACTGAATATACTGGAGATGTGTTTAGAGAGAAGTTGGTCGAGTACCTGTCACTGTACTTCAGCGTATGGATGACAAGTTCATTTTTTAAAATTATTTTTCATCTTCCCTACTGAAGTTATGCCAGAAAAACATTCCCAAACACATACAAACAAGTAACAACAACAAGTTAGTGTCCTTAAAAGGCATGTGGGCTGAATGGGGAAAAAAAAACTGACAAGAGACCTCGTCTTACCTTCTGAAGCTGTTTGATGATTTCTTCATCTTTGTTGAGATACGGCTTATATGCGGTGTACACACCTGCACAGCACACACACACATCAGACAGAGTAAGAGAAGCCCTGCTGACAGTGCAGAGTTTGTGAGTGAGCTACAGGCCAGTTCCCTGAAGTGCTTCACATAAAAAACTTCACTGAGAAAGAAAACATACAAAAATGTGAGAATATGAAACATTTACCAGGTTTAGAGTCCAGAGTTTTGAGGTTTTTCAGTTTCTTGACTTTCGTCTGCTTGGCCATCTCTCCTGGGAGGTGGAGACAGAACGGATTAGACAGTCCAGGGCTTTTCCGACATGTTACCTGAAATCCAGCGTACAGCTGTGCAGTAACACAGGAGTGGGCAGCATGGGCTAAGATCTATAGCATATACTGTATATATTTAACTTTGAATGGTACCCTGCACACCAGACTGATTGTTTTATGTTGACCTGTCTATATTGTAGTTGGTCTCTGCCAAGCTGAAAAGGAAACTCTGGGGTCCTTCTTTAAACATTCGCTTAGAATGAGATGGAAAAATTCATCCTTTCACATTAGACTAAATGAAACAGTCGAAACCTTCTTTACTTAGTAGCAGTATTCTCTACCTGTTTGCTTCATGTCGCCGATGCGGATGATATGCGGCCAGTGCTGCAGAGTTTTAGCAAAAAAAGGATTGGTCACTCCTAGAATGACTGATGGCCTGGAGAGAGAGAACAGAGAGACAGATCAGAGATGCCAGCATCATGTTCTCTAACAGTGACCCAGGTTAGATCCTGGTCCTCCGCTGATCTACATGAGCCAGCTGGTTTCACTGATCTTAACACGCCATTGAAACCCGTGTCTTTATTAGACAAGGAAAGTTAGTTTTATATTGCTGATGTTTAAAAGATAAGGCCTGTCATTTTCTATATGCCTTTTCTATAGTGCCTGAGATGCTCTTTCCTGCCTTGACCAGCTCAGATGCCAACAGAACACAGCTGTACGTTAAACAATTGCAAATGGGAACTCGCCGAGTTGCTCAAGGGCGACATGGTAACTGCTGGGCTGGTTCATCTTTACTCACGGAGCCTGTGTCCTGGTGGTGTACTCCTTAAACTCGTTGTCGTGGATGGTGAAGTACGGCCGGAAGTCACTGCAGTAACGCAGAGGAGAGATACAGCTGCAGAGAGAAAGAGTCAGTTTAATGTTTTAACCAATGTCATCTCTGAAAGAAAAACACACGACACGTCAGAGGAAGCCTGTAAGTGTTCTGTCTGTGAAACAGCACAAAAGACTGAACCAAAGATGTGAAAAGCTACATGAACTGTATTAGAAACATATTTCTAGATATTGTACATCTTTTTCGAGCCTTAAACACATTCAGAATCCCCATTAACTTAAAAAAAAATTATCTTCAAAATGCTATAAAAACGTCACACTATAAAATACTAGTTTTCCAAATTATCCTGCACCTGCAGCCCAATGACCTGCCCGTAACCTGCTGTCTCTCACCTGACCAGTGCCAGCACTGTGTCCGATGACTCCGCTGGTGATGGAGCCATGACGACGATCGCCTCCCCCAGCAGCACCAATTCCCACAGCATCTGGATGTGGAAGAAGACTGGGTAGAAACAGCTGGAGAGAGACAGAGAGGATATTTTGTGTGTAGTAGATTTAGAGCATATACAGGACATTAACCCAACAAGGGCTGAAGTGACATTACTGCAAAGAATATTGACATGATCAAGATTCACGTTTCCTTGGATTGCACATCGTCTGCTTTGCCGACCTATCTTTGAATGGGGAGCATCTGTAGACATTGCACATCTGAATACACAGTTTCAACAAAGAACAGTGGTCATTTCTTTACTTCCTTGTGTTTTTCCTGGCTGGTGGAGTCAGATACTCCTGACAAGGCCAAAAAAAATTTGTTAGTCTACTTTATTTTGCTCTGGATTATATTTGTCACACCTAGTTGTATTATTTTCTTTCTGATCTGTTGCTACCATTAAGAGCTGTCTGTGGTGAAGGACAACACAAACAAATTAACCTGAGCATGACCTGCAGGCTTTATGACCTGAAAAGTGAATATGCAAATTAACACAACAGGGTGATAGTGGTGAATCAAAATCAGAAAACTGACCTTTTAATTATTACCATGACTATGCATGCTAGTCATACCAACCCTGTGGGTGAGGTCTGTGAATAAGGGCACTGACTGTGCAAGTGAGTATGTTTTAGGGACGCAAACTGAATACACCAAAGAAGATCAGTCTGTAGTTGGTCCCATAAAAATTATTTACAGATGGCAATCTATTGTTTATTAAGTGTCAGAGGAAAAAAAACCTCCTTGTCCAGATTGCGCTTGAGTCAACTACTGCTGCAGTACTACCACTGAACAGCAGGTGGAAACAGTGTGACACAAGCATGTATGTGTATTGTGGTGAAGAAAGGCCCTGTGAACTGCAGTCTCACCTGAAAAGATCGACTTCATGGATGGTTGGAAGCACGATGGACACCAGACTGTCACTCTGCAAAACACACACTCTCTCCTTTAGCTCAAATAATCACATATAACACAATGTATGCTCACACACTTCTCTCAGAAGTGAATACACATGACCAAAAGTTGAAAAAAACAACTCCTTCACTATGGTTGTGTGTGTGTCAATATCACCTGGGTAGACTGGACCAGCTGTGAAGTTCCTGGTTTGTCGTAACAGGTAGGAATGCGAACCTACAGTAACACAAAGAATAAACACAACACTGACTTCCTGTGTGTCTGTTGGTACTTCAGAAGATTAACGCTGAAGTGCTTGTGCAGGCTTTAAGCAAAGATCAGAGCCTGGGTGTACATGTCCTATTTGGTTTTGTACAGATTTGCACACAGCTAAAACAACTTGTTTGTCAGAGTATTTCAGGAATAGATTAATTGGGTGCGCAGTATAATGTGGGTGACTTTGGTCATGGCTGCCAGATGTGCTCTGAGCCATGTTTTTGTTAATTAGACAATACATTTCCCCAGAAAGCCTGCAATCTCTCTTCAAAAGAAAAAAACTTGCATGCTTACACAACAAACCTTTCCCATAGAGGACATTTTCATGGTCAAACACAGGTGTAAGTAATTCATTAGTCCCATTTCCCAGCTGCAGAGTCCTGCTGTAACACATCCAAATGCGGCGTGGCTGAGCATTTGAATTAGTTGCACATGTGGTCTACCTGCCATGATGAGCCAAAATTAAATGCCTTCTGTTCTCCGCCTAATGAGTTATTGTGCGTGCGTGTGTGTACCTTAATGACAACACCCATAATAGGCAGCAAGAGGATTCGTCCAGGATGAGGCGTCGGCCAGCGGTCAACGTCATTACAAGCTGTCAAATACACAAACAGTACCCTGAATCAGAATCTGCTATACAGACAGAGACAAACAAAGCCCTGATGAGACAAGGGGAGTAGATTCTCCACAGCACTGAAAAATGTCATCTGAAAAACATCAAGTGCTGTTGTAACTCCAGACAATCCACAAAATTCCACTTGTGGACAGTTTCAAAGGGACTATTTCTTTGTAAGACAACACACAATGAAAAATATCCACTATGTATGTGACTGGAACAGTGAAAAAAGGTGGTGCTGTGGATTTTTTCCCCATAATTTTTCAAGGCTCTGTTTATAAGTGTTGAAACTCCTTTTATCACCATCTTACTGTGGTGGAGGTAAGATGATCTGCCTGGAAAGGTAACACAAGAGGAAAGTAAATAAAAACATGGTTCTGTGGTACTACAGTGAAGGGGCAACAGCAAAAAATCACCTCTAGTGTTCACCCTGGATCACACAGTACAAGGTGGCCTGAGCATGTGGTGCCTTGTATGTTGTTATGTACATTTTGAAATAAATCTCTGTAAAGTTACAGGTTGTGCAGCTGAGTTCTGGACCAGTTCAATCTTTTTTCCCCAGTCTATTCACAGCAAAGTTAGAGACAGGTAGTCAGACTGACCAGCCTCCAGACAGGGCTCCTGTTTCTCAAAGTATGCTGGAGCCATGATCTTCAACAGGGAGTGGAAGAAGGTCACATAGGGCAGCTTACTGATGAGCACCAGAGACTGGGAGAGACACACATGGAGAGAGAAATAGCTATATTTATTTAAAAAAAGACATCAGTATACCCTGAAAACTCAGTACTTTCTACACGTTTATTCTAGCCACTAGTCAATCAGGGACTTATTTTGTACTTAAGTACAATACTTGAGTAAATGTACTTCATTACTTTCCACTGCTATAGTTAACAGTTTGACTAATCAATCTCATCACAAACTCTACTCCGTACACATAAACACATGAATTTAGTCTTGGTTGTGGATTCAGACTGAAGTTTTCCTTCAGAGACGATGGAGGTGAACTACAGTACTCCTGCAGACTGACCTTCTGAAAGTATCCCCTCTTCAAAGATTTGTCTCGCACCTGACGGAAGTACACATAGCCATAGTAATGGCCCTGTTCTCTCTGCAACACATAAGCACACAGGGAACAAAAATCGAGTTTTACATCGCTAGAACAGAAGGTCCAGATGTATACACTGCTGTGTGTGTCCCAACCTTCAGACAGGGGGGTGCATCTCGGTCAGAGGTTTCCAGGAAGCAGCTGAGCGACGATTTCCTGTTAGAACCTTGACGGAAGCGGAAACAGAACTGGGTGTCACCGAGGCAACCTGGGAAACCGGCAAAGAGAGGATGTTGTTATCATGGAAACCTAAGTGGTTGAAGGTAGGATTATAAACATTTAACTATCTGCTATGTTATTTTTATACTTTAAATATATTCTCATATCTTTTGATCTTGTTATTAATTTGTGCCTGCAGATACAGACAAATGAGAGGAAAATCCATCATAAAGTGTCTCAGTTAGGTGTTAGGCCTTTAATCTCCACATGGCATCAGCACATCCTAAAGCAGACCAGAGCATGGGAGCGAGAACAGGAAGATTTTGGACAGGGCGCAGACTGGCTTTTTTAAAAAGGAGAGAGCGTTGCCTTATGTCCTGCTTTAATTTTGTTCTAGTACTGCTCACACCATGAGCCTGCTCAAACCCAACCCAGAATGCATCTTGCACAGTCATCTAACACTTTCCAGTTGAAAAGTGGCCACTGCGAGCTCAATAATGGAGTTCCTAAAGTACTTTAAAAAGGAAACCTAAAGGTCATACAGATGTCCTGTATATTCTTATTAATTAGACCTATTGATTTAATTTTACATATGACCATTTGTTTTATACTTCCTGTTACATAGGCCTAACTGTAAATTGAAATAAATCATTTCTATTTGAGGAAAAAAAGCAGCCAATCTTTAGTTCTTTAGGGATGTAAGGCTAGGATTTAAGCTAAAAGTGAAATACATGCAGATTATTTCCCCTTTTTTGGAATGAGTGGGTGGGATTTGAGTGGAGTGGGATGCAATCGTAGTTGAGTGCTGAGTGATAGTGAATGTAGCAGCCTGGTGCAGCTCCATGAGCGAGGAGCGGAAATTCTCACCGCTCCAGTCCGCTCATACGTATGCTCTGCAGCAGACACAAGAGTGTGTGAGAAGAGAAAATGAGATAATGGCAACCGAATTCCATAACACAAACACTTGTCAGACTTACAGGAATTCCACTTCAAGAGACACACACACACACACACACACACACACACACGCTTCCCAAAGCTCAGCCAAGACTCCATGACATCATGCAGTGAGGTTGCGCTCAAGACCACCCAATTTCAAACAGGCCCTTAGCAGCTGAGTCTCAGCACTCATTCTGAGACCAAACTGACTAATCAGGCTCCAAACTGTCTAATTCTTCTTTTTAATTGTGTGTTTTCTCTTAATCAGCGTGTGCGAGACACTGGATCTGAACCTGTGATGCTGTTAGCACCGTCTGTTATCACTAAGGACCTCACTAACAAAATGGATGCAGTGAAGAAGAAACCCCACAAGCAGAAGCATTTTTGTACTATTATTTTGATTTTCAACTATTCTGCAGATTATTTAATTAAAATACCTATCCAAAAAACATCCAAAAATAAAAATACCAGTGACAAGCTGTCATACACTCCAAGATTCACAGGTCACAGAGGACAGATAGCAGTAGATATTCACATTTGAGAAGCTGGAACTAGAGAATTTTTGTGTGGAAAAAATATTAAATGATGAGTGAGCTTACACAGTGGTGACATTTTGCTTTCAGTGCCTGCCAAATACCAGTGTCTGGTCTCATTCCAAGTTACATCCATCTATTTCTTCGGGCAGTTGTGAGCAGTGCAACAAGCTGTCAGCACAACATCTGACATGTCATCACTTCATAAAACTACTGTGGCTAATAGGCCCTGTTTACACACCCAGCACACACAGGCTAACATGATCATCCTGTTGGTGTTTTGTGTCCACATGATGAATGCAAATCCAACATGGACTCATTCAGCTGTTTGAGGTCTCCACCAGCTCCTTAGTCTGCTATTTGGTGCTGAGCAGGTTATGTTCAGGGGGGTTTAGCAAACTGGCTTATGTTCGAAACTGTTCATTGAATAATCTGCAGATCTTTTTATTCACAGAATGTCAACATTGGGGAAAACACCTTGTTTTGACTTTGCAGAGTTAAAGGTTTCGTCTTCAAATGTTTCATAATGTCCAACCAACAAATCCAAAGATAGTCAGTTTATTCTACTCTGTCAATAAACTGACTAATGGTTGCAACTCTGGGTAAATGAATGGCTTAATGAGTATGTTGGACACAACCAGGGAATCTGTTTTGGAAGAATGTTTCCTCCCTCCAACAGAGGAGCAGTGACACACTCCATGCTGGTGTTTCCTTTCATTTGTCACCCATCTGTACATCACATTAAAATTCAGATCTTAATCTGATCATTAAATGCTGTTATGTTAGAGTCAGGTCAAAGATGTTTTATACCTTCTGATTTGAGCCCAGTTTATCTTTGGGTTCTCAGATTCTGTCTTATTTGTGCCTCTAACACTGGTGGTACAGTACCTCCGTTCTCCACCTTATGTACTGGACTACATTATATTTAGATGCGTCTCTATATTTTTGTCCTCCCCAACTACATAACTGAGAGGGTCAGAATATTAGGAATGCCTTTCAAAATAATGTAGTCCAGTACACCACCACCTTCAACTATGACCTCAATAATAAACATATACTTGAATTAAAACATTTATGACAATTTCACCAAAAACTGAAACATTTTGAGCTTCATAAACACAGATGTTAAGGCGGAAGTGTTGCATTGAAGTGGATACAATTGTACAGGTGTACCTAATAAGGTGGCAGGTGGGTGTAGACTGTAATATCCTCTCTCTGACACACACCTACAGTATACATAGCAACCCTATGAGTATTTTGTCCGAATCCTGTCTTCATCCCAAGGGCAACAGGTTAGTCAGCTTCACTGCCTGCTGACTCAGTCAACAAAAACACACACCTACAGACAAACACACTCGACTGCACAGAGCTCTGTGTGTGTTCATAAATTTATTATAAATTGTGCATTTATAGATTCCATAACTCAATTTGTCTGCACTCTTGTGTTAAGCTAATTTAAATGTCTAAAATGTTAATGTCAGCCTTTTCTTTGGTTTTTTTTTTTGACAACATAACGATTTTGAAAACTGTTCCTGACTAACTGCAAGGCCAAACATTTATAATAGACTCAAATTAATTAGAGTCAAAGTGAAATTAAAGCTTCCAGGTTTTGTTCCAGACACAAAACAAATCTCAATCATAATCACATGTAATATTACATATTATTAAAAACTCAGCCCAGTAACATAACCCTGCTGAGAAGCATGTCAGGTGGTTCACAGGTATACTGTAAAAGGTTTATGTAAGCTTTAAATTTACTGTTTGGTAGCCTTTTGATGAACTGCAGGCCAGGTTTGAACCCTCCCAACATCTTTTATTAGTCACATAATTACTTTTGCCACTTCTTGTATGTACAACCAAGTGGTTCATCCATTTCCACTGGTGTGGCAGTTTGGTTAGCTTCAAATTTTGTTCTCACCTAAATAAAGCTGTGCCTAATGAAACGCAAACTGAAACATATTACACAAAGTATTGTTTCAGTACAGTTGGGTTGCGCAGGACTGAATGGAAACCTGGAGGTGGCAGGGTACATACTGTATTAAAAGGGGGGCAGTGGGGCCCACAGCACATTTTAATATCTGGTAACTTTGCTCTCTACCTCTGTTTTTTGTTTTTCATGTAACTATTTCCCTCACTTTGTATGTGAACAGCTGAGTGCCCCACTATAAATGTCTCCCAGGCCATTATCCTTATATTTAAGTGCAGCCATTCCAAACAAATATAAACACTTCTGCCTCACAGTGTGGTTGGACAACATATCTTACCTACTAGTTGTTTTCTCACATAACCTGGCCCTTGACACATCACCATAAAATTAATCCAAAGACTCCACAGAGGTCTGACTTTCCTTTGTGGACAGTCTGAGGCTTAAGAGCTTAAAAAAGAAATTTACCTGAGTTGGAGTCAGGAAAGGAAAGGTAGCAGATGCTTGTTTTCTGAAAGAAAACAACAAAGTTTACTTTGATTTTGTCTTCTTTTAGAATGTGATCTCAGGCGGATTCAGGGAGCAATGCACAACAAATATCAGAGATTGACTGTTACTGCAATGAAATGACAAATATTACAAATAATGTACAAATGATTAGCTCATTGCTTACAGTTTTACCATACAATTAGTTTACTGTAAATTGTTCATCATCATGTGGTAACATTATGTCCAAAAGAATATTTGATACCTTAAAACGTCTTTTATTGGAACCCCCCCCTCAGTCGGTTTAACTCACCTCTTTCTCTGACAGTTTGGAATGATGTGGATAAATGACCTGGGAGACAGAGGAACAGATTTACCACACAGCAGGAGCTAATCAACCTGAACATTTTTACCAACAACACATATTTGTCTCTAACATAACTGGACAATATCTTTAAAAATATTACCAATTAGTAAAAGTTCAAAGGTTTTGTCAGATCTGGTGTTTTTATTTGCTAATTTGATATAAACTGATTTAATTCTACATTTTCCCCTCCTTGAACCACCACTTTATTGTGGTGGAGGGGTTTGAGTACCCAAGTGATCCTAGGAGCTATGTTGTCGGGGGCTATATGCCCCTGGTAGGGTCTCCCAAGGCAAACAGGTACTGGGTGACGG
>NW_018127990.1:156973-181952 GCF_001952655.1 Monopterus albus | reverse complement strand
AACCTTACTCCGCGAGAGACGCTGGACCCTCTACTACTCTGGAGTTGCCTGCGGTGAGAGGCGGCAGGCTGGTGTGGGTTTGCTCATAGCTCCCCAGCTTAGCCGCCATGTGTTGGAGTGTACCCCGGTGAACGAGAGGGTCGTTTCCCTGCGCTTTCAGGTCGGGGATAGGTCTCTCACCGCCGTTTGTGCCTACGGGCCGAATGGCAGTGTAGAGTACTCGGCTTTCTTGGAGTCCCTGGGAGGGGTGCTGGAAAATGCCCCGACTGGGGGACTCCGTTGTTCTACTGGGGGACTTTAACACTCACATGGGCAGCGACAGTTATACCTGGAGGGGCATGATTGGGAAGAACGGCCCCCCCGAGTGGTGTTTTGTTATTGACTTCTGTGCTAGTCACAGTTTGTCCATAACAAACACCATGTTCAAGCATAAGGGTGTCCATCAGTGCACATGGCACCAGGACACCCTAGGCCGGAAGTCGATGATCGACTTTCTGGTTGTTTCATCTGACCTCCGGCCGTATGTCTTGGACACTCGGGTGAAGAGAGGGGCGGAGCTGTCAACTGATCACCACCTCCCGAAACCCGGTGGTGACAGCCGGAAGTAACGGATGCTGAAGAAGGATTCCTTTCGAGCCTGGTTGGCTCAAGGGACTCCTGCGGCAGCTGACGGGTACCGGCAGACCAGACCAGACCGACCAGAATATTGAGTAGAATTAGTCAATGGGCAGAACTTAAATTGGCTACAGTTTTAATAATCATTTGTGACTTTTAAAAAAAAGTTTTTATCATCAAATATGCATTTCCTGGTTCTTATTCTGCTGATTGTAAATAATTTTGGCCTTTGAACCGTTTGTCTACTAAAAGATCACATTTGTAAATTTTCCCATGGGCTCTTAGAACTTGTGATGGACAGTTTTCACATTTAACAGATTTAAGGATTAATCAGTTAATCAATAAAATTAATTAATGATTAGTGATAATGAAAATTGTTGTTAGTTGCAACACTAATAAAGTTTTAAATCTGCAAATATTATATCCTTAAAATTACAAATTGCTCTAATATAAATAAAAACAAAAGTCTACAGTCAATTAGAGAAAGTGTCTCTGAGATTGCACTTGTCTGTGCAGACATGTACAGTGTATTCTGTTCAATATTCGTTAGCAGTTCATTGATTCATGTCTGTGTCCCAAACTCGGGAGGACAACGGCAGTTTCTTCTTTGGTGATTATTGTGGGATTCAGACCTTCCATATAACAGATGCCTTGCTCAACTCCCAAAGGCACGAAAAGGTTCAATGTGATATGATACAGTAGCCTATGTGATGCTGTGGCTGTTAGAACAGACTAACTATAGGACAGGAAAAACAATACACTTCAGCTTGGCTACGACAAACAAGATATGGTAAGTTTAAAAACTCGTTATTCTGCAAAGAAAAAGTAAAAAGTAATCTGGTGTTATATTAGCATTAGTATGTAAAAATGTCACCACTATTCACTGAAAAAAAGTCTAACAAATGAGCCAAACATAAGGCTCAATGTTAAGAGTGTGTGCTCCAATCCAGGAAATAGCCCGAGCCTTCAATAAATGCTAACTTAGGCATTTTTAGCCACAGTGTAGAGTTTTGTTTTGACCGAGCTATCTCCGCCGGATCCTTCTGCCTCACCTCCACCGCCTGCCCCAGCTCCAGGTCGAAGCCGACCACACAGATGCAGTGCAGCCAGGTGGAGAAGCGGTCCCAGGGCAGTAGGAGAGCCTCCTCCGTCTCCTCGTCGCCTCCGGGAACGGGGGGCAGCGTTATCTCCTCGGCCGGAGAGATGCTAGCATCTTGGTCGTCTAGATCCTCCGGCTCTTCGACCTGCTCCCCCAGCTCCTCCGGGCCTTGCAAAGCCATGGCGACGGCCCGACACGGATACTCAGGCACTCTGGAGAATGGTAGCGGTCTTCTAAATAGGTTTACTGGTGTTTTTAGTTACTGCCAACTTAATTTCCACAACAGAAAGGAAGCAGCGATACAGAAAATAGTCACTCAGCTAGCACTTAGCATAGGAGCATGAACGTACGTACGTCGTGGTGACGAATGTAAACGTCATCACGTCCTAAGGCCGTCCCTTAGGACAAGTTAGCCATGATAATTAGGAGCCACTAAATCAACTTTTATGGTCTAAAAGTTAAGCTTTATTAGGATATGTCGAATATTTATGCGAGCAAGTTTTTTCTTTTAAAATTAACATTTTGAGATAATAAGCCAAAAATTATAGTAATCAACATTTTGACTCCCTTAAACAGGATTATCAGATATTTAGTCTTAAAATTGAGCTAGTAAATCAAAAATGTGTAGACAAAATGTTTAGATACTAAATAAAAAATGTTGGCTTTTTTGATTAAAATAATTACATATTCATAATTTTATAGCGAGTCGTCATTTTTAAATTAGGAGAACCATTACCTGGTATATTCTTTGTAAATGTCATCATTTTGCCATCTTAAGTTAAAATTTTATCTCAGAATGACAAACTGATGGACATTGCATGGAACTCCAGCTACTGAAGAAGACTGAAATGCAGTTCACAGAACTGAAATAAACCTAAATAAACCTTTATTTATTTTTTAATTTAGTCCATCTATGTTAGATTAGAACTATAAACAATCTGAATCTTAAAACTCCCTTTTTGAAAAAATGTATAAGACAAACTTTCAGGTAACTTTTCATCGCTTCTTTCCACGGTTTAATAATTACTGTTTTTATATATGTAAAAATTATAACCACATATTTGTGAATTTTGAAGCAGATTTCTTTTCCATGCAAGGGAAACTGACTGAGCTGCAGTGATACTGTATGTCTGGGTGTTTCATCCTCCCCCTATGCTACCGTCTCATTCAGCATTGATTTGGTCTCTGTTGTCAGTTCACCAGAACACAGCAGGGATGTTTCTGGAGCCTGAAGCAGAATTTGATCTCCTCCCACGTTGCTCCACCTTGACCTGCTGTCCCAGTCCATAAGCCAACTCTCCTGGACAAAATCTTATGGTAGAACTGTAAAATACTGTCATTCAGTGTTGCTGTATAAATATACTGATAGGTTACATCTGAGGTATTAAGTATGTGATTTATTGAAAAGAATTATAGCACAACAACAGGCACTTTAGTTTAAAGATAGAGTACATTCCCTAAGTTTGTTGAAACACTTACATAGCCAAAGGGAGCCCCAACTCCTCAATATCCTTCTTCTTCTTCAGCTGTTTTTTAATAGCGGTTGGCAAACAGCTTTAGGTGCATTACCGCCACCTTCCAGACTGGTCCTCAATGTCTTTTCCTTAAATGTTTTCTATTTCTTGTTGTTTTTGATTATTTTCATTATCAAGAGTACTGACAATTATTATTTTGAATAAATTATCAATTGTTTAGTCTATAATGTCAGAAAACAGTAGGAAAACGCCATCATTAATCCCGGAAGCCCAACTAATATCACTGTCACTGACTGGTTTTGAGACACAGCTCATTGGCTGTAGTTTAGATTTATCCTAACTACATCAATCCAGTTGTTATTCTATTCTACTTTATTCTATTTTAGTTCCTAAATGTTATGGCACCCAATACTAGGTGCGAGAGAAACGGTATTTCGATTTTCTGTATGTCCTGCACATATGGTGAGTTGACAATAAAATCCTTGAACCTTGAACCTAATATTCTGATTGCAGTTTTCTGACCAACACTCAAAAACCCAAAGATGTTGATGTTTACAGTCATAGAAACTATTTATAAGCAAGTATTCACATTTAAAAGGCAGGTATCAGGTAACATGCTGGACCTACTCTATTTTTTTAAATAACTTAAATTATGAATCAGTTATCAAAATGTTTCCTACTCATTTTAACCAATGAATCAACTCAACAAAACACTTTTGCCTAGAGGTCATTCAGGTGGGAAATCCGTCATAGCTCTATAATATTTAAGTTATTACCAATTTTAGATTTGTTTCTTTTTTTTCTTGGCAGAAATGGGCTATCATAAAATCCATTTAAAACCCCAAATTAACTGTATACGTTTTCCTCCAAAATTAAGATGACGTTTATTTAGAGACTACTGATTAAATGAGCGGAATGATGTGACTCGGGCAGTGAACGCACCACGCCTGTCTGCTTTTTAGTTACAGTATGGCGGCTGGGACTTGCAGAGGAGCACAACTTCTAGATTCTTTCCAGAAAACTGTAGGAAGCCGACGGCTATAACTCAAATCCGCCACGGAAAACACCCCCTGGACTGGGCGGACGACGACGGCACAACCTCTGGCATGTAGCGAGGCTTTTCCTTGAAGATAATAGGGGTGATGTGATGCGTGAGGACCCAGAGTAAAAAAACTCCCTAGATTTTTCCGCGTCTGTTTCTGTTCTTACTGTCAGTTATCCGGCTAGCTGCTAGGTAGCGCACCTAACCGCTAGCTCACCACCTTTAAGCTAACACTCGCTTGTAGGGCTCCGTAGTAGTCAAAAGACGGGCTAGCATGCTGTTTTTATTTGCCCCAGAAGACAGGGATGGCATTTCGACTCTATTCGGTAAGCGAACTTGTTGAGAAGGGCGGGGAGAAAACATTTGAGGACCTGGATGATAAGTTTGTCAATACTCATTAGCCTAGCCTAGCTTACTGGTACAGCGCCAGAAAACGTCGGCCGAGAGTTAGCGCTTTGCCTGTCTGCTAGCGACCTAGCATTTAGTTGTAGAAGAAGACCTGCTAATCCCCACTTCATTCCGACTGAGTGCTTTGAAGCCACTGCACTAACCAGCTCAGACGACGAGTAGGGACTGAACTACTTTAGTTGGCAAACCTTAAATGACCGTTAATGGTTTATAACTCAGGGGTTTTCTGGTGTTCAGTCTTGCTCTGTGTCGTTAGCGATCTTGTAGGTGTTCTCTGTCAGGTCTGTAACCTTAGGTAGCTATCTTAGGCTCCCTGTATCAGGGCAAAAAGGTCACTCAAATTATGAGAGGCTGTAAATAACGAAGAGACTACAGATGACACATTAATAAACGCCAGACGTGTGTAAACCAGTTAGGGTGTTGCACATTGGGGTGTGTGCGCCTGTTGTTAGCTTGCTACAAGACAGGACTTGCCAGCTAGAAAGTCCGCATTAATATGGTTGCTGCTCCCCAAAAACATTAGATATATAGTTTCCCCAGCTGATAAAACGTTAGATCAGTAGTCGCCTTTATTTGTGTGAACTCTTACCCTCTTGGGGGACTAAAGATCAAGTCTGTGTTGACTGACTGCTTCAGTGCTGGAATAGTTTGATGGACGTGGAAGGCTGTTTGCCAGGTTATCAGCTGTCTCAGTCATGTAAATCTTGACACATGGCACCTTGGTCAGTACACAGTGCCTCCTGTCAGGTATGTGTCGTTATGTAGCTTTGGTGGACAGTTAGTGAATGGAATGTCTTGTCTATTTTATACTTGTTGGTATATTTTTTATTTTCATGTATTTCAAACACAGGAGAGTCGCGTTGAAACAAAGTGGGAAAGTGGTGCAGCCCGGACAGGGTAGAGTGGACAATGATTATTAGTTAGTGCCTAGAAGTTTAAAGGACTAAAAGTTCTGCCTACATATAGGCCACAGATATTGTAGACTGTTCATTGGCGATTGCAACGGACATCTGCCGCTCTGGATCAAGAAAACCTGCCCCTTGTATCTGTTTGGAGTAACACTCTTAAGCCAAAATCAATGCCTTCAGCGCTAGCCATCTTCGCCTGCCGACCCAACTCACACCCATTCCAGGAAAGGCATGTGTACCTGGATGAGCCAGTCAAGATAGGCAGGTCGGTGGCTCGGTGCCGCCCAGCCCAGAACAATGCCACCTTCGACTGCAAGGTGCTGTCCAGGAATCATGCCTTGGTTTGGTTCGACCACAAGACTGGCAAGGTAAGAATGCTGGCATTTGTTTACTGTACTTCCCTCAAATATCTTTCTTTTTACCATGATTTCAAATGAATGTGGTGGTCTGCTTATACTTTCTGATAAATTTGTTTTGTCTTTTGATTAAATGTCATAATTAATTACTTGAGGCCCGTTATCCAACATTCTCCAGCAGTCAGGCTTCTGCAGTAGTCCCACAAACCGTAACTTTGCAAAAACCCACTGACAATTATTCTCAGTTGCATTTAAATCACCAGTGCTTTCACAAATGCACACATATTCTATTACACCTTGGAGCAAGACCTTATCCCAGGTATAAGATAAGAAACGATAAGATAAGATAATCCTTGATTGTTATTGTAACACATACAATGACATTTTTGAGTGACCCCCAGATGGTACAGCAATAGAAAAGAACATAACATATGAAATAAGACTATATAAAAATGAACTTGGATAAGAGCTGAACAGATTTTATTTTCGAAAGTTGCCTTCACATTATGCATGTTTAGAGAGAAAAGTCAAACTTTGGAGCGTCGCCTCCTCTGCACATGTCCAACATTGTACTTGGAAGGTAATACATAATCCCATTTGAGCACATGATGAGTTGTTCCCAAAACCAAAGGGACTATGGGTAGAAAGAAGCAGATGTTGTCCCTCAAGTTAAAAGAGCTCCAGACAATCAATTCTGCATGAAGACATTCTACTAAACCTTTAACAAACTCCCTGTGAGTCATAAGACATCTGAGGGCAAACTGTAGCTGTAATTGTGCAATTTGATCCTGAATGAATAAAATGACACAAATACTTGGCCGATCCTAATCATACTAAAGTTAAACTGGGACTTTCCATACCTGGAGCCCTTCACAACCTGTTTAAACCTGGGATTTTTCCCCCACAGATTTTAAAGACAGAGATCCAAAGCAAACAGTGTTGTAAAGGTTAGGTTTTTTTTTACCTTCAGTTTGATACTGGACTTGTGCCTACCTGATTTCAGCCACAGCAGCTTATTTTGTTATGCACCTTAATTCATAACAAGGTGCATCTGAACAGTTTCATTTCACGGTTTATTTGAAAACAAAGTTTTCCTTATTGGGAGCACTACAGGTTAAAGCTGAAGCTAACCATGTTGTGAGCTAAACTAAAAAGCTGAAACAACAAATTAAAGCATAACAAATGCTGGAACCAGCCAATGTTCAGCATTATGCCATATGCTTTATTTTTCAACTAATCATGTGAACCTTAGTGTCCCCTTTTTATACATTTTGTCTTGTGTAGTAATTTCTGTCATTAGGAAAAGTGTGAGTGTTGAAGATAGCTGGTTCCTTTTATATGTGTGAACAAAGAGAACAGTAAAGATTTTAGCAGAAACCAGTGGCATAGGTAATTTTCCAGACAGGTGTTAAACTTAACTCGGACTTAACAAAATCAGTTCATACAGTATCCACTAAATAAATTCCATGGTCCAGTTCAGGACTAGACTTAATCCTTGTTTGGGAAGCCAGTCTGTTATGTTACTTAAATCCTCAAGTCTGAGACAATACACAGATCAGATGTGTGTGTTGTAGCGTCTGCTGTTGTGTGGCTTCTGTGTGTCTGTAGTTTCTTTGTGGAACAGGTTGGACAGGCCGGGACAGCCACAGGATTACCCAGCTTTGTGGCATGCAAAGACTTTGAAATACTGTGTGTGTGTGGGGGGGGGTGCGTGCTGCATAAGCTATTTATAACAACACTAGTAGCGTCATCCTTTCCTCTCTTAAGGGATAAATGGACACACAGATGGATTGACCACACACTATGCACAAACCAACACATCCAGGTTTTTTGGCACTGACATTCTCTAATATATCCCAGAGTTACTTTATCTCCAGAATTTTTTATGGCTCTAAAACCACCGTGGAGGCTTGGATGGCACCCTTCCACATTAAGACAAGTTTTGGAGCATATGTCTACAACAGTCACATATTGAGGCTTTAAATTATAAGTAATACTCAATAACTATTCTGTCCATCCATTATCCATACTGCTTATACCTGAATAGGGCTGCATGGGGCCAGTCCCAGCTGAAATTGGGCAAGAGGTGAGGTACACCCTGGACAGGTCACTAGTCTTTAATAATAATTGTGAAATATAACAATTAGACATTTTTTGTACTACAAATGACTTCTGTCATTTCTTTCTGCTAACATACTTTATACACGATACTTTTGGGGCTACTCTTACATTTGTTTGCTTATATTCAAAATGAACTCTTAACCAGTGTAATATAATTTTCTTTTTACTGTTTTTGGTCTTATAGTGGTGTTTTGCCTTTTAAGGCCAATATTCAGCTTGATTCAGTTCATTTTCAGGGTGTGACTGTATCACATATGTAAATATGGTTAGAGTTTTTTTCAGTGCAGGGTGGATGCACAAATACAAAATTTACAGCATTAAAATCATGTATATACAGTGACTGTTCAAAGGGAGTAGTTTGGTATTCACTTTTTCTCTTTCTGGCCAACACACAGGAATTAAGTACGCAGACCTGGCTTGCATAACCTTATACCTCATAACTGTAGGTTCCTCTTGCTGTAAGAACATTGTCAAATGAGTGTGCACTTTTAGTTTGTTCAAAACCAGCCGATAGTTTAACTTTGCTCTGGTATTGCATTGAAACAGAATTTGATGCAGGTTTATTGGCTTTCATCTGATATGAGGATTGGAATGCCATCCTGCAACTGAAAGTAGAGGTAAAATGGCTTTGAAAAGTGTTGGAAAATACTTGACATTTTGTCACTTTGTCTTTTGAATGGCTTTTGTGCTCAGCATTTTTCACCTCCATCTTGTAAATGTGCAGTGGAGAGAAACAGGTGAGACTGGTTGCATCTTGTGATTGATGAACCAATCAGTCGGCTCAGTGATCCAGCAGATTGCTTTATTATTAATGTTAGTGTGAAATGTGATTATACAATAAAGTCGGTTATTTTCTGTATTAACAGTGTTTTCAATACTTCTCATTCAGAGACTAAAACCGAGCAGTGAATTGCCTCTACTCACAGTTAACGTCTGTCAGTCTCCAACCTTGATTAGTTTGTGTCTGTGCCATAGATGTTTGTTGTTGTTTAAAAAGGATTAAAACCACATCAGTGAAACACACTTCTTCACTGGGTGATGTTTCTTCATTACAAAACAACAGACCTACGTATTTGTTAAAATTGTTGCCTCGAAAGCTCCAACCAACCACAAGTTTTTACAGCATCTGAAGTGAACGAGTCAACTGCGCATGCATGAGATCTCGGTGAAAGCTCAAGGAGCTAGCGAAATGTAAACGTAGCAGAGAACTCATGCATGCACAGATGAATAAGATAATCCAGGTTGGAGACAGATAGATATCAACCTTGAGTAGAGGCAGTTAACTGTTGGATTTAGTCTCTGTATAGGGAGTGTTAAAATATTAATAACTTAAAGAAATAACTGACCTCAGCCTCTAAGGTTTGATATATTATGCAGTGTAGCTGCTGATGTCATGGCCTCCTACTGGTGCTGTTGCCTTGACACTGATTACTGTGAAAGAAGAATGAGCCAACTGACATGAGCACAACTAGTGGGATGAATATTTGAGGGGCTCTTAGACTAATGAAGTGTGTGGTGGTCTAAGCAGCAGCCATCATGGGAGTGTCAAATCAGACTCGGCTGATTCTGTCTTAACCTTAAAGGTCCTTGTGAACCACTGTTAGACAGCCTGTCGTCCATACAGAGGACCAGTTAGACATTTTCTCAGAAAAGAGGCCATGATCATTGCTGCTACAAAAACCATATAAGGCCAGCTGAAGTTTGTTTACATCCTATGAAAACAAAACAAAAACTGTATAACTGTGCTTAGGGGCCTAAAACATGGCAAACGTGGGAGGGTAGGTTTATGAAAATAGTCTGTAACAAATGCACCTATCTTTCTGTTTGAGTATTGTTTTTTAAACATTGCAGTGCTCAGGTGTTTCAGGAATTTACTGAGCGTTTTAAGAAAAAATAAAAGATTTTAGACTTTCAGGAGGAACTAATGGGTTTGGAATCGAGTGCCACATACAGGGACGTCGGAAAGCATTGAGAGACAAACTGACACATTGTTGAAATTGGTCTTTTTATGGATTTATTGAGAGTGTTAATACACAGAATGACACCAGACTTCTACATTCTAGAGCTTTGGCTTCTTTATTAAAGGAGAAAGGAATTTTAGGGAAAAAATGTTTATATTTCTCCAACTACAGTGTTGAATTAAGTCTCTTTTTCCCCATCTTTGTAGTTGCACTGAAATATTTCAAACAATATCCAGCCTTTATACACCATTTGAATTTGACAGGTAATGGTGGAAGTAAACGAGTGAATGTTGTCAATTTAGGCTGTGTTTCATATAGGTTTACCATTTCTAGGCCATTTTGTTGTGTGACATCTAACTGGTCCCATCCCATTTTGCTTATTTGATTGTTCCTTGATCCTCGCTTGACAGCCATTCCGGTCCACAATCTTGAGGGATGTCTCCAACCTTTACTCCTGCTCTGAGGAGTGAGGAGGCTGCTGGAGGAGCCACGAGCATCCTTTGCAAAGGTCTTTTTCTGACCTACCACCCCTTTATTGGAGTGTACATACTGCTGCATCCGTGCTGCTGCGTGTGACACAGTGCTGGATCTAAATTTGTCTTCTCTTGTTCTGCATATTTTCCTGCTGGCAGCCTACAAATGTGCTCCAGCGCGGCTCCTCACATCAGGATCTGCAGCACTTCTCTGCAGGCCTGTGTCATATTTATAAGAAGTAAATGGTCTTATACTTGTATAGTGCTTTTCTATGCAGTGAAGCACACTCAAAGTAAATTGAAAATATATTTGTGGATATGTCTGGAATTATGTGTGGTTACATACTGACTGTTGTTACATGTTTGAAAGAATAAATAAATCAAATCAAATCAAAGTGCTTTTACACTATTTTCCATTCACCCATTCGCACAAACAAACATTCACACACTTGCATGGCACAGTAACTTGGGGTTCAGTGTCTTTCCCAAGGACACTTGGACATGTGAAGTGGAGGACTAAGGATTCGAACCATCAACCCTCTGGTTAGGAGACAACCCGCTCTACCGCCCCCAGTAAATTGACTGATTTTAGCTGAACCCTGGACAGTTTTCATTTTTATTTCTTGGTTAGTGATGCTAGTGTGTGGTGCTGATATTTAGCATGCCAGCATGTTTTCTAAAGCTGTCAAGTTATATTCATATTTCAAACAATTGTTTTAACCCGAGGAAAGATTCACTATTCTATTTGTAATAACCTGTTCCAACTTGCCTTGGATGGCAGTTTGTCCGGCCATCCTTCGAGTACAAGTCTTCTCACAACAGCAGTTTTTTTTTCGGGAATCAGAATCATCATATGTCGTTTGTGCTGGGTGAACGATTGTTATTGTCAGTCTAGTTGTTAAGCTGTGAGGACACACTTGCTACAGTATATGAATCATTAGATCGCTATGGGCTTCAGGTGGGACTAGGTAAACTGAAATGGGAAGCAGATTCTGCCAGATTGTGCATGTCCCCTAACACTCGGTGTCAGTGAGCACAAATGTATGAAGTATAAATAATCTTCTTGCTTCTTGACTATGATGGCAGTTTGTGCAGCTATCAGACCTGCTTGTTTCTATGGTTTGGAATTGACCTGGTCCTAAAATCTCTGAATCTAGCTTACATGATAACACTGACAGTTAAAATAGACATAAGCTTGGAAAATATGCAGCCATCCCAAGCCACCACTACAAAGTATATATCTTCACTGATAACATCTCAGTACAACAGAGTGCTAACATCGCTGTAAGACCCAGGCCACACATACACCGAGTTAAATCAGGACAGGATTTTAATACACATTCATTCACCAGCCTCTGCTTCTGCACAGCAGGCTTGTTGGTCTGTGATGAAGACAACCAGAGAGCGAATCAGTCAGTCAGCCAGGCAGCTGGTGGCGAGTAGTGCTGACAGCAGAGCCTTTGTCTGCTATCAGTATTCTGTGGCACGGGGTAATGGCCTCAGTCTGGATACTAACACAGCACAGGAATGCTGTTGCACAGACAAGACACAGCTCTGTAGCTCTCTTTATGTGTGAGTGTGAAGGAATTGGACACTGTTGGCAGGAAAGGCACCCTGGCAGATTTAGCTTTGGCATTCTGCATGTGTGTGTCGGTGACAGAAATACTGCATCCACATACTGCAGTGGGACTTCACGATGGAGAATTAATTTATACTGAAGACATTGTGAGCTGCATGTAGGTTGAATGGATGCCATCAGAACCCCACCCCTCACTTTCAGACATCCACCAAGAGGGTGTCTGTTTTGGACCATTTTTATAACTTTTCAAAAATCACCAACACGGCATTGACACCTATGTCACACTGTGACTGTCCAGCTGCACAGAGGTGAGACAGGAGCCACCTCTCTTTTCATTTGTGCTAATCTATTTGTGGCCCGTTTCACGTGAGCAACCAGGTGTTGATGCCTACCTGGTGAGATTGAGTCATGACGGCTAGCTTTTCATTCCATGGGGGTGGCTGTGGCTCAGGAGGTATAGCGGGTCGTTTCCTAACCGAAGGATTAGCGGTTCGATACCCGGCTTGTCCAGTCAACATGTCGAGGTGTCCTTGAGCAAGACACTGAACCCCCAGTTGCTCCCAGTGATGTCACTGGTGTGTGAATGCGTGAGTGCTGGGGAGTGCGAATGGGTGAATGGCCGAATAATGTGAAAGCGCTTTGAGTGTGCTGTAAAAGCATAGAAAGGCGCTATACAAGTATAAGACCATTTACCAAGACCATTCCATCTCGAATGTGGCCATTCAGACCAATGATAAACGTGTCTTATTTCTAACGTGACGTGTTAGGAGCTACAGACAGGTGACAAATGAAAGGGAAAAAGCAGCAGGGTATCAGTCAGGTGCTGGGCCACCAGAACAGTTTCACTGCACCTTGACATTGACTCTCCAAGTCTCTGAATTCAACTGGAGGGATGAATACCATTCTTCTAAAAGATATTCCCTCATGTGGTGTTTTTAATGATGGTGGTGAAATTTGCAACAGCTGTGAAAGAATTATAAATGACAAATTTACATAAATCTTGTGTCCTCTGTGATTTGTAGTGAAGTCAACAGAAGAATGAAACCTTTCATCAGTGTGTTTCCCCTTTCTGTCTTCATTTCCACTTCTTTTCTCTCTTGTAGGTGTCATGACATTTACTATCTCGAACTCGATCCATAAACAAACAGGCAGGGCTCATAGCTTCATTCATACGTGATGTAAGCTTTTAAATGGTATGTCTTTTTTTTTTAAGAATGCCATGCTATTTATGTTTGTTACATCACTCTATACTACACCAAGTATTATGCAGAGCTCTATTTATACATATCTTGTTGGCTGCGAAGTCTGTGAAAATATCCTGCAAATCTTAGAAAAGATTAACATACCAACCACAGCTGAACATTATCCAGCCTGGTGGGATGTTGTCGTCAACAAGCCAGAAGAACCAACACGCTAGCTGTTCAAGTTAACCAGAATAAACTGAAGTCATGAGGTGAACCAATTTGTTCTACTGCCTTGTGAAGCAACTCAGCCTGAGTCTTCAGCTTTGTCAACACTTCCTCAGACAGGAAGGTGAATGCTGTCGACATGGCCGCCACCACCCACCAAAACGCATGATGCTCAGTCTTGACATGGCTAATTAAATAGTTATAATTAATTATAGCAAAGTTATTCTCCAGACCATGCAGCCTGTTTGAAAAGGCTGTTCATAAGAAAGAAGTTGCCCTGTGAGAAATTAAACTTCATAAAACATTTCAGACACATTTTCAACAAATTAAACTGAGGAGACATGAACATTTGCTTCATTTAATGACCCTGCAGTGTAATGAGTGATTTACTGATCCCGACTGTTGCTATTACACAGGTGGACATGCTGGGACATGAAGTATAATAATAATAATAATAATAACCAAAAATCAAATATTTTAATCTATTTTTAATTTAGTTTTTTTTTTAACAATGACATAAAACCTAGGCAGCAAATCCTCAACATTTGAGAAGCTGGAACCAGTGTTTGACATTTTTGCTTAATCATTTAAATCCTTAGTCAGCCATGACTTTAATATTAACCAACATTCCCCCCTCTAATTAGATGTTTGATAGTAGAATCAGTTCTTTTCTATTTACATGTTTGTCTTGTATGCTCAGAGGTTAAGCAGATAATAGATAGACTCTCTCACTATAAACACTAAAGTGACAGAGCTGAAAACAGGCAGCTGAAACCTGCAGACGAAACACACATGCATTAACGTTCACCTTTCAAGGCAGCGCACACATTGCTGCAGGAATATGCTCACATGCTGACTGATAAAACCCCTCTTCTGTTTGCTAGCAGCAGCAAACCGCCTATTTTGGAAATGGTGGCACACGTCCAAGCTTCAGTCTGCTGGCTCTCTTCATTGACACACCGGGATCACAAACACTCTCCTGATCTCTTTCCATCTACAGCCTCTCTCAGACATTCACTGTAATCTGTAAATCTTCTGCTAGTTCTAAATTTTGGCATCAGGTTTGAAATGCATTTCAAGTGAACTGACTAAATCATGCTGAAGGTGTGATTTATTGAGAGTGATTAATGGCATGTTGTGCTAAGCAGTCTCTGACTGGCATGTTGCACTAAACTATCTTTCACCATTATATTTCCCTGTGTACATTATGCTAAACTTCTTGTGCTGGACCGGCTCATGTGGAAATTATCAAATATTATGTGAGAACTGCAGCACTATTCAAAATGGTTCCACAAAAGCATCATGTGGTGTTTGAATTAGAGATGTCTTGAGTCAGTCTGGGCATATTTTAATGTATCAGTGAAAATATCCAGTTCTTTCTCTGCTTGTCTGCCTCCGCCTACTGTTGCTGCACTGCTCATTTTTACAACAGTCGAAACCCTACAGTGTGAACATTTTGCTCATTGATGCATTATAGGATCTGCATGTCGGCTCTTTTTAAGATAGTAGTTCCTCCATATTGGCATTAAACAGGCCATTTGTTATTGTGGCATTACCCACACTGAACAAAAAAAAAGGCCACAGATACCAGCATATTGCAGGTGTAATGTCCAGATAACCACACATATAACACACACCTTAGTATTACATTGACTTGAGTCACAGAGATAATCTCCTGAAAACCTGGGAAATTGATTCATTAAGTAGCATTTCACACAGTGGGCTGTAGCTTTATGTCAACATTTCAGATACATTTTGGTGTTAAATCACCATTTTAGTAAATCTAAAATTGCTTTTCCACAAAAGTTCCAGAAACCTTCCCAGGTGTAAAAGTTCTTATAGCTTGTTGTGACCTCAGTTTCTGCAGCAGGGCTGGAAATATTAAGTAGATTAGTCCACCGATGTATCAACAGCATGACAAATGCCTTTCCCATCACTGGCCCACAATATGGAGCCTGCACATAATTATTTACAATATTTCCTAAATCCTGCTAACTCGTAATATTTGACTCCTTTTGGCTTGTGGTTATTTATTTCTTGTTGTGTGACTGTTACCATGAAAACCTTTGTGCATGTATTGTGTCTTATATATGCAGTCAGAAAAAAAATCTAATAGGCAGATTAATTTAGACCATTTCAGATATACAGATTGGTTTTAATTTGAACTAGAATTACTGTTTTGCAGTTGAATGCCTCCACCAACCATTCTAATTCATAGGTATGGGATAGAAGTGAGGTCACTGACCCTGACCTATGACCACCAAAGTTTAAGCAGTTCATTTGCCCCCTCTCAGTTCTTTTCAACAAGTCTAGTTCCTTTCAGATTTGTGAAATTTGTTTTTGGCATCTCGGTCTCATCTGGTTATTGAAAAAACCTGAGCTCATTCTAAACTTTTTTTTGAAGTTTAGTACAAACCAATTTGTGTGTTCGGGTAATATAGGTGATATTTTTGGATTAAATAATACGCAGGGTTGTGTATATATTTAGAATCAGTGTTTTTGTAGGGCTGGCTGCTTTTGTCTTCTGATTTCCTGGTGGGCAGAATAAGAAATCTGTCCTGACTGGTCTGAGATTCTCAGATTTACAGTTTGACTGTGCTTTTAGCAGAAGTATCTTATCTTTCCTACCAAGAAGATGATCCTATCTTTATGTGGGCTGCACAGCTGTTCTGACCTGTTAGGATGGTGGCAAAAATGTAGATATTTTAGTTGATGCAGAAATACGCCTTGTAGAGGTTTTTTGTTTGTTTTTTTTAAATATATATTCTGCTCCTCAAAAATATAGTGTGTGGGGAAAAGTTCTCATTTTTGTCATTTGTTGCAATTTTTTTCTAAGACTTAAAACAATATGTAATTAGAAATTATTTTAGCTTGCTGTAATTATTTTACATGTTCATTCAGGTCATTAAAAGATCCCAATGAAAGCGATGAGTTATGTTTATAATTCCCTGCGTTTGTGTGATGAGCTGTGAGAAAACCCATTAATCTTGAATCTGAAATATCACAATAGCAACATATGTAAGCAGTCATAGATGTATTTTATATTTGGACCCATTGTTTTAGTGAGGCTGACCCACAGCAGCACTAAAACATGCTGTTATTTCCTTTAAAACACATAATGAAAACGGTGTGAAGGACATTTGTGCACATTGTCTAGCTCAGCCTGTATGTCTTATGAATATGTTGACAATATAGCGTAAGTATTCAGAACAAAAAGTCTGCATTCATTGATTTTTATTTTAGTCTGTGTAGTAAAATAGGGATTCTTCCTCAAAGGAAACCTACTCTTCCTGCATGTTGGAGAAGTAACACTGCAGTGTTGGAGAAATAATCTCATGTCCCAATGAAAGTAGTCAAACTTTTATTGTGACTCATACCAATGATCCTGATGGACTTGATAAATACAAGTCTTGGGTTTATCTGTCATCTGACTGCTTCTATCTGATTATTAACACATCTCTGTGTGTGTGTGTGTGTGTGTGTGTGTGTGTGCGTGCGCTGACCTACTAAACCGGTGTCATGTGTTAACCTGTAGACTAGGTATGTGACTGGTTAAGTGGCTATCATGCCTGTTGGCTGCCAGCTGATGGTTCGCCCCAGTTTTTTTAGAGGCTGTGGATAAATTTAAAATCCAAACACGTTTATGTGGCATTTGTTTAGCAGACAGTAATGAGAGAGAGAAAACAAGAGGAGGAGGACAGAGGCATAAAGAGATGCAGTATTTCCCTGAGAAATGTTCTATTAGTGGGTGGAAGTGGTGCAAGAATGCTGGTGGGGCTGACAATCAGTTTGGTTTGAAAAGTGGTGCATTTCTGTGATATTGTATTGGAAAAACAATCTCCCAGTTCCAGAATTATTTCCAAAATTATTTTCACTCTTTTAAAGCTTCCAACATTTCCATGACTTTAAAGTGTTTTTCAGAATGTGACCCAGTAGCTCACTGGACCACTAGGTCTTGAAAGTGACAGCAAACAGTCTCGTACTTCAGAGGCTCTAAGCCAGCACTTGAGCACTGTATGTAGCCTATCGCACAACCTGAATGAACGGCAGAATAGGGTTGTGTGATCAGACCTTAGTGGCCAATGAGTTAATGTGGAACAACTTGGCCTCCTTTGTCCTGGTTGGTCTTTACTGATGGTGTCTATGTCGGTAGAATTGTAGGGTCTGTAAGCTGTGCTGATGATGGTCTTTTTACTGAAATATTCACATTTCTCTGGTTAGGTGGGGTGGATTCATTTAGACTGACATTCTTCCTGCTGTAACCAGGTTTCAGTAAGACACAATAAATGAATGTGATGTTGGTTTATCATTCACTAACAGATTTAGATGAGAGAGGTCTAATATTTAATAGTCCACATTTTATTGTCCTGTTGTTTTGTTCCATAAGGGAAGTAGTCCTAATTTTAATTAGGTTCTTATGAATAACTTATTTTGAGTAGATTTTTGATTTGCATAATTTAGGTGGTCGGAGGGCAGATACAGTCTCTGTGGGGTACTGGGGGTTTTGGGTGGGTAGCAGCTGCAAAGAGACAGCAGAGAGGCGTGTAAGACTGCTTCCTGGTCTCAACTCTGAGTTGTCATAATTTAGGTTGTAAAATAATCTCGTCCAGATTTCTAGATATGAGAGCCGCACCACCCAAAGTGGGGTGGATGCCATCTCTGCTAATCAGGCCAGGTTTTCCAATTGTCTATGAAGCCCACATCGTTTTCTGGGCACCATCTAGACAGCCAGTGGTTGAATAACAAGCTAAACATGTCATCACTGGTCAGTTTTAGTGACCTCCGACTGGCAAAGTCGGGAGTCATTAGCGCCGACGTGAATACCAACCTTACTGTACTTAAGCTTATCCTTAGTCAGCAGCTTCAAATAGGATTCAATGTCGCCCGCTCTGGCCCCAGGAAAACATTTGACTATGGCCGCCGGTGTCTCTAGCTTCACGTTTCTGACTATGGAGTCTCCAATTACCAGAGTTGTTTTCTCAGCGGGTGTGTTGCTAAGTGGGCAAAATCGATTTGAAATATGAACAGCCAGGTGATGCACAGTGGGCATTTGTTTTGAGCTACGACTCTTGCAAACTGTCACCCAGCCACCTGGCTGAGATCCCGGCTGCTTGGGAAGCTCTGGGGGCGGCTAGCTTGGGCTAAGCTACGTCTAGCAGGCCCCGCACTGGCTATATGGGCATAGCTAGCTGGGCTGTTTTCCATGGTGTGGAGCCGCGCTGCAAATTAGCATCTGACATTTATTACAAGTACCATTATTGCTAAAGGAGGCAGAGGAATATCTGAACTTAATCTGAATTTAATGTAAGTGAGCTTAATCCGTAAACACTCTGGTAGCAAGCAGGAAGTGAATACGATTACTGCAGGAACAGGAAACAAGCATTAAGCAAAGCGCTATACCAGACCGAGTCCACTCGTTAGTCAGCTAATGCTAGCTTCGCACTGGAGGCTGCATTTTGAATAGTGTGTGGCAACTGAGTATCCATTGTTACGTCATCGCTAGGAAACAGGACATGATAGGAGGGGCCAGGAGTGATTAGAAGGGGCTTATGGTATCAGTTTGTGTTTTGGGTCTGACTAGACCATTTAGACTGAAAAGACTTTGGGCAGAGTAGCTTTAAAAGAATGAAGTGTCAGTGACAAATGATACACGCTACTTTCACTCGACAGATTAAATCAGCAGTTGTCTGCTCACAAGTCAGTGACATATTTTTTGTTTGTGTAAATGAGAGACACTAGGTGCAAGTGTGTGCAAGCCATATGTGAGAAATTTGACGCATAGTGTGTGTCCGTGTGTGTTGTTGCTGGGTGAAAAGTTCTATAGTTAGGTCCCTCCCTCGCTGCCTCCAGGTTACCATGGGGACAGGAGGTAACTCTGTGTGTGTGTGTGTGTGTGTGTGTGTGTGTGTGTGTGTGTGTGTGAGCGTACAGCGATCATAAGCTTTGGTGCTTTTTGTAGCAAACTGTAGTGGGAAAAACGGCAAAGTCAGCCAGTCAGCCTTGGTGTCTCGCTCCCCTCCTGTAGTCTTTCCTTCCTGTCTTCATTGTTAAGCCCGTCTCTGTCTCTCCGGTAGATCGACAGTGGTTTTCAGTCATGGTAGAGAGCTGAGAGCTGATGAATGAAACTCTTGGAATGACAGACAGGCCTCAGGCATCCAGATCAGATAGTTGACTCTGTGTGTTGTACATTTATGCCCTACTGTGTGTGTGAGCATTGGATCTGTATTTGAATGTTATCTTTTAATCCTTGTTTGTGATTTCTTTTTTTTTCTGATGTATGTGCATCTTCAGTTTCCTGTGTGACAACTGCATGTGTTTATGTGTACTTAATTTCCCTCTGTTTTTGAATGTATTACTAATATATTATTACTCTTGTGTGTGTGTGTTCTGAAAATATGAATGAAACAAAGTTGATTCTTGTGGTTTGTTTGTGTTGTGCTGTCATGGTTGTTGTTGTCCTCATTGTCTCATGCTGTGAGTGTCTAATGTGTCTAAGTGCCCTTCAGTGAAGTGAAATGTAGCTGTATTGTCTATTACTTTTTTTTTTATGTGGAGCTGCAATTTTGCCTCAGGACTGAATTATGAACAGCTTGTCACAACACAGCCACTGATGGGAGGAGAGTAGGTGTGAGTAAATAGTGAATGGAGGAAAAAAATACATAAAAAATCAGCTTCAACAAATCTAAATAACTGCTTTATCTTTTGTGTATCCTAGGATAGATTAATAGTACTGCAACATAAAAACATGGCATCCAGAAAACATTTTCTGCAGTGATTAAAGTTGTGATTTCGCAGAATGACAGGCTACCTTGGTAGTGAAATTATTAATATTTCAGAATCCTCCACAGAAAGTTTTTTTTTTTCCCCTTTTCAGTGGGAGCAAATCCAAAAGTTCATGGACGGGCACACTAATGAACACGGTGGAGGCACAATAATGAGGCAAACCAGGAAGATGGAATATTTTGACTTATGTACTGAGTGGTGTCAGACCTAAGGATCACCAATATGACTTAGCTGTATACTGTATATGTGGGTACTGTTTTAAGCTGTGCTTGTCTTGTGATTCCCAGGATGGCAATGTAGGTTGGCCTGTCTAAACTGAAGTAGCTCAACAACGTTTAGATGGAATGTCAAATTTTGTACATTCATGGTTCTTGGAGGCTGAAACCTACAGACTTTGGTAACCACCTATTCTAACATCAGGTCTATATTTAAGCAACACTTTGTTTTATGACTAACAACCCGCAAAAACTGAAATTCCCATCAGCCTCAGTTGTACTTGGTGCTTAGTGCTAACCCCCTAAACTAAGATGGTGAAACTGGGAAACATTATACCTGCTAAATACCATCAATGTAAGCATTTAGCTCAAGTACAGCCACACAGACTCTTGTTCTAGTTAATTGTGGAGCCATGTTGGTGCTTTTACTCCCACAACAAAACAGAGTGCGGGAAATGGTTTACCTGGGTGGATTCAGCTTCTTCAATTATGCAACAAGTGACTGCAGCTAACGCCTCTATACGGCTGACATCACTACACTCTTGAAAACTAAGTACAACGGCTGATATATTAATATCTCATCAAAAGAGATGATATTGTTATTGTGTGTATTTGATTGTGACATTCTGGTCGTGGCAGCTCTTGGCTGCTGTCCATGTAGGGCTGGGTTCTGTTTTGGATCCGGTTCTAAGTTGGTGAAATATTCTGAGAGAGACAGCTGACAAAGGCTCCTAAACACAAGTAATTATTTCCAAATAAGTGTACATTTGGCCTGTGGTGTAGGCCTGGCGGCCTGCCATTCCTATACTAATGTAGGGGATACACTGCAATTAAAATGACCTGCTGTGGTTGGGAAAAGCTAGGTTCATGAATATTACGCTTTTTGTTCCAAAAATTAACTTGTTTTGCTGCTGTAAGCACAAAATGAATAAATATACTATTTTAATTCTTAAGAAACAGATTCAATAAGGGATTCAAGAATTCGGATTTGATAAGTGGATCTGGAATTCAAGTTCAAAGTGTTTATTTTGTCATATGCACAGTTAGGAAACTTGTTTCCCTGTACAATGAAATTCTTACTTTGCCGTCCACATGAATGCCACAAAATACAAATGAAATATAAAGTAGATAAATAACACAAAATCTAAGGCACTTTAAGCAGGAACAGATGCAGCAATATAATAAAAAAATATGTAAGAATATAACAGCTTTGGATTTGATAACGTACCATTGAACTTTAGCCTTGTCCTATGGCCTAAACACTGATATGCTTTGGTTTGAAAATTGCTATAGAAACTTGTGAAATTTCGTTAGGAGCTGCAGCCGAATACGCTGTCATTCAGTGTTGTATTTTTTTCCTGTTCTTTTTGTCAGTTTTGTTAAAGGATAAGGACTTTCTAGGCTGTTGTTTTTTCTTAAAATCCCACAGAGACTAAAACTAACAATGAATTTTGTGTACTCACTGTAGTGTCTTTGAATCCAAACCCTGTTTTATCTAATTCCACTTTCCATAGGCCTCCTCAGTTGTTTGAAGACTAAAACACACCAGTGAGCCATACCACTGCACTGGGTGATGTTTCTTTTTCATGAAAAATGTGTTAGCCAGCCTGATACACTGAAAATTACTTTGTGCAGTCTATGAATTAAGGAAGAGTGAGCTGCACACGATCTCTGCTAGTTTTGTGTGCTCCCAGATAACAGTGCAAGTATCCTATGTATATCATGAGAGAGAAACATCATCCTGTGCAGTGGTGTGGCTCACTGGTGTGTGTTTAATGGAGGTCTACCTCACAGTTGACTAAGCTAAACCAGGGTTGGGATTCACAGACATTACAGAGAGTACATGAAATTCAGTGTTGGTTTTAGTCGCTGTGTGGCGTTTTGATGAAAATGACCAAAACATAGAACGTCACAATCCTTATCCTTTAGTGATTCTAGCTGGACTCTGCTTCAAAGTGTATAATAATTTCTGCCCTTTTTGTGACATTGTTGTATCGACTTCTTCATGTTGTTCTCACCTGATCTGTTTGTGTGTCAGTTCTACTTGCAGGACACTAAAAGCAGCAATGGGACGTTCATCAATAGCCAAAGGCTGAGTCGCGGCTCTGAAGAGAGTCCACCCTGTGAGGTCCTCTCCGGAGACATCATTCAGTTTGGTGTTGATGTCACTGAGAACACGCGCAAAGGTACATGCACGTATAATTGCACACGACAGTATATTAAAGTCCTAGTAGTGCACACAAACACTGTTTATAATGGACAAGTGTTACATTATGTTGACAGAGAAGAAGATTGGAAAGAAGATGGTTAGGGTGAGGTGAAACCTGAAATAGTCCTTCCTTGTAGTAAATACATCCACACATTACACCCTGACATAATTACACTTGACTAACCCTCAGTTGTACCTTAGGCTGACTTTTCACTTTGTAGTCATAGACTACATAGTGTACACATACACTGTACAGCAGATATTGAGGTTAAATTTTCACATCTACTGCTACCACTTTCATTCCAAAGCAGGCACTCGCCTTGCTTTGGAATATCCCTTTTTCACAACTACTCCAGTCTACAGGTCCAAACATGTTGCTGCTATATAAACCTTGCAAGGTTTTTATAGAAAAGCTAATAGAATCTTACACAGCAACATCCAAATGGTTATCTTTGATGTAAAGATAAGGTGATTTGTAGTAAATGGGCTAAAGTGGGCACCACCATCCAAATGCTTCTTTAAGGCTTAGTGCAGATTATATGCATCTTTGACATGAATTTCTGAGACCTGAGAACAAAACTCTGGAATAGAAATGTGCTCTTTGATTTTGCAAGTTGCCTAGTTTGAGCTATCCTCAGACAAATCTTAACTTGACCATGAGTTGTACCAGACACATTTTTCATTTTGTCTTGACCAAAAGCAAGATGTGCTTGTGGCACCCAGGAGAGCAGTCTAAGATGGCAGATGGTGAGTGGATGCAGTGCATGTGGTGAAGCAGGTCAGACTTTGGGGCCCAGCATCATGCTGGCTCAGGTTCAGTATCCCCTACTCTCAGAAACAAATGGAAACAGAGGCGAGCACGCGCCTGCTTGACTCCGCATCACCCACGCTGATGGAAAAAGGCCTTAAATCAGTACACCTCATATTAATCAGGTGTTTAGCATTTTCTTCCTTACATCACCACAACAGTCTGCTATAGAAATGTCTTGTAGTGTGACCAGCACAACATGTCTAAACATTTTAAAGCACAGTCTGCACTAGTTTGAACCTGCATCACTGTGTCAGTCCTAAAGGTGTGAGAGCAGCTGCAATTTCTGGACTCTTTTTCTTTGCTGGTGGATGATTGTGTTGTTCAGGACAAATCTCCCACAGTCTTTGTGTTTACTGATGATGAGGGACTTTGTTGCAGAACCTCATGTAAATTAAAGTCTGAAACTTAGTTGCATAGACATGAGTGAGTTTATTAACATATTGGTTGTCTGTCTGTTTTTCCAGTCACCCATGGCTGCATTGTATCAACAATCAAACTCTTTCTACCGGATGGGATGGAGGCACGCCGACGAAGCGAGTAAGCATTCTGACTGGTCGACACTTATCCATCAAACTTTCTTATATTGTCAGCATAAACTGTACTAAAACTTCCTTAGTGGTTAATGGCTAGAACAATAGGTTATGACCTAGTACTGCTTGTCATTGCAACAATATCACTGGACAGAATGAACCCGCCTGCTTTTAATAGTTCAGTGGTTACTGCAGACTGTACTGTGACCGTCTCGCTGCTTGTACAGACACACACACACAGGAAATTTCTGCTTCTGTAGTGATGTGATTGTTAGGGATAGACCTGCACATTCATATATTCATTCTGTGGCTAGGAATTCTTTTTTTCAATTTTGGTATTTAGATATTCAGAATGGCAGGACATTTCAGTGCTGATGCAGTCTGAGTCTGAAGATGAAGAGGAAAGAGAACGTGATGGTCCTCTAGCTGGTACTCACATCTCTAAAAAAAAAAAACGCCATAGCAAGTCTCTAAATATGAACCAACCGCATAGACTGACCAGATATTCTAAATCTAAATGGTGACTTTCTTGCCTGAAAAAATATCACTAAGGTAGCATTAAATATTCAGAGATCCTGGAACAATAAATCATAAGTGAAACATTGTTAAAATACAAAGGATACCTCATTCCAGCTGCAGTAAGGTAGATGGATACCAAGCTACAACGTAATGTATCTTATGTCAAATCAAATCAAATTTTATTTGTATAGCACCAAATCACAACAAAAGTCATCTCAGGATACTTTACTGTTATCAATATTATTACATAGGGAAAACCCAACAAATCCCCCTTGAGCAAGCACTTGGCGACAGTGGGGAGGAAAAACTCCCTTTAACGGAAGAAACCTCCGACAGACCCCGGCTCTTGGTGGGCGGCCTTCTGCCTCGACCGGTTGGGGTGAGTGGATAGAGGAGAGACAAAAGAAGAAAAGCAACAAGACACAACAATCAAACACTGATCAGGTCGATGTGGCCGGTGACTGCT
>NW_018127990.1:154148-156956 GCF_001952655.1 Monopterus albus | reverse complement strand
AGGAGGGGAGGGGAAAGAAACTCAGAGCATCATGGGGCCCCCCAGCAGCCTAGGCCTATAGCAGCATAACTAAGGGAGGGCTCAGGGTCACCTGATCCACCCTAACTATAAGCTTTATCAAAAAGGAACGTCTTAAGTCTAATCTTAAAGGTAGAGAGGGTGTCCACCTACCGAACTGAGACTGGGAGTTGGTTCCATAGGAGAGGAGTTTGATAGCTAAAGGCTCTGCCTCCCATTCTGCTTCTGTGGACTCTAGGAACCACAAGTAAACCTGCACTGTGAGAGCGAAGTGCTCTGTTAGGATGATAAGGCTCTACGAGGTCTTTAAGATACGATGGAGCCTTGTCATTAAGGACTTTGTATGCTAGGAGAAGGATTTTGAATTCTATTCTGAATTTTACAGGGAGCCAGATGGTTGTGCAGGGACTGTCTACAAAGTATAACAACAAAAGTACAACAAAAAAAAAATTGCTTTGTTCTTAGATAAATTTTTTCGAACTGAGTGTTGTGGTAACCAAAAGGAGACTGGTGATGTGTAAAGTGATTTGGGGTTATTACCCTAAGCGTGAATATTTTTGTAGTGCTTCTTTTTGGTGTTGCACTTTGTAGATGGTCCCTGCATGACCATCTTGTTCATTGTCATGGTTTTGTCAGAGTGAAGGCCTGAATGAAGTCCCAGAGGGATGCAGGGTAAAAGTGCTTTATGACTGAAGGACAGAACAGCATCACTTTAACAGTGATGAAGCCAACAATGTTACATATGTCATGTCTGAAAAGGGGTATATTGTATTAACGCATGTTGCAACGGAGATGTAAGTGCTCAGTGTATGTGTGTGTTTATGCGCTTGAGCTTTGTGGTAATCTCAAAGTATTGTTGGTGTTGGTCAGATGCTCATTTTATAGTTTACACTGATTCATGCTCAGGGCTGCAGAATGAAGGGTATTCTGTTCACAAATTACGATACAGTACAAATTATAGTACCACAAATGTGTGTAAAGTTAAATGGGCCATAGCAGACCAGCAGCTGACCCAGCATGGAGCTTCCTACTGTACTGGGAGTCCTGCCGGTTAGTGTCTCTCTGTGTTTGTGAGTGGCTGCTGTAGAAACCATGTGGAATGTGTGTGTGTGTGTGTGTGTGTTATGTTGTGGCACAGTGCCATGGTGGGCAGTGCCATCTGCTGCCCTGCCATGTAGCATCCAGGCCTGTATGGACACAGATGGAAACAGACTCCTGGGCCTGCTCAGCTCGTGCTGTCTGTATTTGCAAATGAAAAGTTAATCTTGATGTCCATGTTTCAGGGAAACACATCTGGTCATCTGAAAATAAACATGCACAAGTTCATTCTGCAAACAGATTATTTAGTGAATTAATGAGCTAATGTTGAATGATGAGTGTCAGTGGAACACGAGATACAGACAGGTGAGAAATTAAAAGAAAACCCTGAGTGAATGAGCGGCCTCTTTGAGTATGACAGTGCCCCCCCATCCTTAGGGCATGAGGGGTCACTGAACCGTTTGAGTATGAAAATGATCAGAATCAGATGCTGTGGCCTTCAGATTCACCAGGTCTCAACCCACTTGAATACCTGTGGGAGATGTTGGAGAGATACAGTATGTTAGACAGCGTCTCCACAACCATCATCAAAACACCACATGAGGGAATATCTGTTTGAAGAACGGTGTTCATTCCTTCAGTAGCGGTCAAAGACTTGAGGAGTCAGTGCTGAGATGAAGATATTCTGGTGGCCCAGCACCTTTCTGAGTCTCTTTATGTTGGGTTGTCCTTTCATTTGTCACCCGTCAGTATCTCCCTTTTGAAATTTACACACACACACTTGTTTTTGATTGAAGTAAAAATTGATGTTTTTTACATTTGATTTTCTACCTGTTTGGGTAATAAAGTCCGGTACTGTTTAAGCATTGTTTTAAAAAAAAAAATTTAAGACACCTGTTTCTGCGCCAATCATCACAAGTAGCAGTACAGCTCTATTAAAAAACACACTTTAGTAAATGGACATTTTCATTAAGTAGGGACAGCTCTCCTGATCATTGCATTTAAGTATATGCAGCTCTGCCTCTAACAAAATACAGAGAAAGTAATATGTCACTGAGTCAAATTTATTAATAGCTGAAGATTGATTCTGCTCTCTGGCATTAGTATTGGCTAGTCTGGCAAATACTTGTTTGAACATTCACACCTGTGTGTGAGGTAAACAGCTGTAATTATCCATAAGCCAAAATCTGTACCCTTTGAAAACTTGATTCAGTTCAGTTAGCTTACAGTTAAAGGTGTGAACCAGGAAACCCATAGGAATAATTGTAATAATTAATTTTTAAGCTCTGTGGTTAAACATTTCTGAAAGGTGTCACCTTTTCAGCTTTTAGAGCAGTCTGTTTTGTCAAAGCAAAGGGAAACTTTGTAGTGCCCTTTATACACTGTAGTATGAGCTCTCTACGGCCACTTCCATCAGACTTTATCAAATCAAATCAAATCAAATTTTATTTGTATAGCACCAAATCACAACAAAAGTCATCTCAGGACACTTTACAAAGTAAGGTCTAGACCTTACTGTTATCAATATTATTACATAGGGAAAACCCAACAAAACCCCTTGAGTAGCACTTGGCGACAGTGGGGAGGAAAAACTCCCTTTAATGGAAGAAACCTCCGACAGACTCCGGCTCTTGGTGGGCGGCCTTCTGCCTCGACCGGTTGGGGTGAGTGGATAGAGGAGAGACAAAAGAAGAAAAGCAACACGACACAACAATCAAACACTGATCAGGTCGATGTGGCTGGTGACTGCTC
>NW_018127990.1:143130-153180 GCF_001952655.1 Monopterus albus | reverse complement strand
TGGAAATTTATGTTGTGCTTCCTGATAATATTGCCTAAAGGGAGCATGTATAAAGTGAAGAGAATTGGACCTAACACAGAGCCCTGTGGAACGCCGTGACTAACTTCAGTTTGTGTGGAACATTCGTCATTAACATGAACAAATTATGTAAAATAGGCCATGACAGATTGGAAAAAAAAAAACACCCACACTGTTCTGCTGTCCTCTAATGCAAAACTCCTACTGTGGTATCACTGGTTTGGGTGGGGCTAGAGACATTAGTACAACAGCAGCTTTCCATCTCTTTGAGTGTGAAGTCATTCTTTCACGTTATTATTCATGTGATGAGATGGAGGAGAACAGCACAAAAATGTCACAAGTTGGAGGAAGTTGTAAACTGAAGCTCTAAAATATGCCTGTATGGTAAAAACATGAATCTGAAATGTGAAGTCACACCTCCAGACTGTTGCAGTTTTAACTAGCATTGCTTATCTCCAGTCACTGTTTTTTTCATGATGAAAGTACTCCTTTGTTTCCCTTATCAGTGTGTTAGTATCTGTCATGTTTCTTTAAAATACACACACCCACACACACACCCACCCTGCGTTGTCAGGTGGTTAGTGAGGAGGTTTCATTTTAAAAGCCACTGCTCCCTCACTGGAGCTTTTGATGGAAAATAACAACTTTGTGCCCTAATGAGGCGCCAAGTTAGTTGTCCAGAAGAGCTTTAGTTTCCTACAAACTGTTACTATAGAGTTATAGTTGTAGCAGTGAGGGCAGTCGATTTCCTCACAGCGAGTGCCAGGAGGGGTGGGGCTACAGTAACTTGCATAAAAATCTGCTGTTTTGCTGAGAGGAGGGGAAGAACAAAGAGTAGAAAGAAAGAAACTTTGTGTTATGGGATGACTTCACTCACACTGTGGATAACAGGAGCTGCCCAGTCTGAAACTAGGAGAGATGATGGAGTAAAAGGAAAGGGTTGATTTTTCTCACAGCAGTAGCTGAGTCAGGCTGAGGTCGAGGCCGCACAGTGAACTTTGTCCTGTGACAAATTACCAGCCGACGCATACAGGAAGAAGACCTGGCAGGTAACGTCCATGATGTCCAAAAATCTGGACCATGATTTTTAAACTCAGACGATCCTGACCAGGTTGGAACATGCTGCTGATTGTTTATAGAGCATCACAGCTAAAGACAGTTGGGACCTAAAATGTTTGTTACATCACAATGTGAAGCTGTATCTGTTAAGGACCGCTGAGTGATTTACATAATGTCATAAAATGAAGCAAGTCTAAAGTGGTCAACAGTCCAATCTGTGCAGATTTCTTGTGATTTGTTCAGATGCTCGTTTGCAGGTATAAACATGAGCAAACAAAGGTGAAGCAGCAGCAGCAGCAGCCTTTACTCTTCAAATGGTAATTTTTGCTTTAAAACAGGCCAGTCTTTCTGTACAGATCTGTGTCAAGTAAGGAGGTCCTTCACAACAGGTCCATGTCTCTTTGGACCGATCTCGTTTTTCCTTGATAACTGATTGATAGGTTAAATAAAATATACCAGAGTTGTTCAGGATTGCTTTTGATAATGATAATCACTTTTATTTATATGTTTTACACACAAGGAATTTGTCTACGGTATAGAACCGAGGCAGCCACCTGCAGTGCTGTCCCAGTAAGGCGCTGCTTTTGCATCGGAAGCAACTTGGGGTCTAGTGTTTTACCCAAGGACGCTTTGACATGTGGCCTGGGAATTGAGCCACCAACCTTCCAGTTAAGGAAGGTTGATGCCAGCTAGCCAGTTTTTTTTTTCCAGTTGTTGGTACCAATATCCTTCACCACAGGTCCTAGTTCTGGCGTTACCATAAAACCTGTGTAGTGTTAGAAATGTCTGAGCAGGGCACAGATGGAAACTCCTGCCAGCGTTTCCATCACCCGTCTGGACTGCACACTCTGCTAGATCTGATGTGGATGACTGGTTCCTGTGAACCGGCTGGTGTGTGTGTGTGTGTGTGTGTGTGTGTGTGTGTGTAGGCTGACTTGATGTTCTTGTTAGCTGTAGTTGAGCTGTGAATTTAGGTCATGGTATGTTGTGGATTTCTTCCACCTTTTTACAAAGTGTTATTTCTGAAACAGTGCTGGTCGCTGCATTGTAGGTGAGTGATTTGCTTGATGTGGACACAATTTGGTGTAAACACCTGCTGTGGGGGCTTTAACTTGAGCTCTGTTTCCACCACATACTGAAACGCATCGCCTGTGCTTGGTCAGTTCTTTGTCTTAGTTTTCTTCTCACAAGCCAAAAATTACCAGAAGTGCAACAGAGGTCTGTGGCCAGAGTTGGACTGGGAACATTGTCTTGTCAAGTCAAATTTTATTTATTTAGGGCAATATCACAATCACAAATTTGTCTTAAGGGACCTTACAACCTGTGCAGCATATGACACCCTCTGCCCTTAGACCCTTGAATCACATAAGAAAAAACTTTCCCATTTTGAAGGGGAAAAAAGAGAGAAACCTCTGGAAGAGCAGCAGAGGAGGGATCCCTCCTCCAGGACAGACAGATGTGAAAAAGATGTTGTGTATGGAATCAATCGACATAATAGATTTACAGTTTTGACAGTCAGAATGCTAAAATTCAATATTGTAAATGTATTTGGAGAAGATTGTATGTGAGGAACATGATCCTGGAGGACGAGCCAATGTCTGGGTCCCTCCAACAGACCTGAGCCACACAGCTGTCCCTCCAGACACAGACCTGGAAGGACAGGCAGCTACCATGGCTAAATAGATGGCTGAGTTCGATCCCTCTGTTGCTTTATTTACTGATGTGTATCTTAACTCCCTGTTCTATAAAATCAGGTGGAAAGGCAAGTGAACACCTGGCAACAAAACATTATGAGTTCAGGTTATGTGAAGCCCCAAGTTACAGGCTAAGTTCCTACACTGGAAAAGGGCCGTTTGTTTTTTCCAGTCCATGAATCAGTCTGCTCCAGTGATGAGTGAGAGGCTTTCTTCTGTGATGAAGCCCTTTGAGTGACAGAACTGCTGCTGACAGTTGTGATAAATAAAACATTATGCACAGTGATTGCCGTGGTTTGTGAACATTAAAGTGTGACGGACCACTGTGACTGAATGAATGTAGCAGAAACATAGTTGGAACCACACAGCTGGGTGGATTCATTAACAACAAAACAGTCCTCTTCAGAAACCATTACAAGCAATTAGAAAGAAGAAGCTGGAACAACAAATTAAATGTATTCATTAAAAAAACTAATTGAGATGCAAAACATGAGCTTTAGAATATAATTTTTTTAAAATTTGTGTACTTATTCAAAATTTCAGCCAGGTTCTTTGTCTGTCTGGCTTTTAATACTTTTAATAATACTTGTTTACAGTGTTGGGTATCATGTAATTGGGATTTTTGTAGCCTTTATTACCTTGTGAAATGTAGATTGAAAATAATCTGCTGTCACAGCTCACAGAGGCTATATAAGAAACAAATCCTTATATCGGTATGAGAGAGGGAAGTTCTGGAGGATTGCAGTTTTTCTTGGAGGATATCTACTTTCAATTCTTCCTGCGTGTCAGGTGATCTACAGATAGCGGAGCTCAGTGTACTGTAATGTAGTTCTGATGTGAAATCACTTATCTCAGCACAATGAAATCGGGACCAGACAAAGTCTACAGTGTTTACTGTAATGTAGCTCTGTGGATGTTGTTGCCCACAGCAGCAGAAGCCCTGCTCTCTGCAGAGAACTACATGTACAGGATTCCCTTTAAATGATTGGCTCATTCTTTCAAGTGACTTCTGTCCAATTCACTTACCTAAGCTTTGGCCTTCAGTACAAAACGGCAGTTGCTAATGGAAGTAATTTTCCAACCTCACCCTTTTTAGTTTTAGCAAACGTGTTTTCTTTTCCCTTTGCCTTTAGTTGAGATGATTTGATGTTGGTTCATATCTTTCCTCATCTTTCTATCTTTCTATTGTTCTGTTCCTCAGGTAGACACATTTTTGAGATTATAAACAGGTTGTACCAGCAGTTAGTAAATCCATCACTGCTTTGTGTGTAGCCTTCCCTACATATTTAGTAACTACCAGCTACTGTCAGAGTAATGATTTATTAAATGTAATTGTATAAGGAAAGTCTTAACTAATAAAGATCTTAATGTGTAAATCAGTAACATAGTTTGCAAAAATAAAACCAAGTCAAGGAGTTTGTTTAATCAGCTTAATTGTAGGAATATCTTTGTTTTCTTTATTTAACAAACCTTATTTGGCCATTTAGTCAAACACTAACAGTAATGTTTGTGAAGTGTAATATTGTGGTACTCACCAGTGGTGAGATGTCTTGTGATTATTAGTTAATCAAGGTTTTTGTTGATACGTGTCATTGTCTGTGAGTGAAGCCAGTGTACAATATCTCTTAACACTAAAAATGTTTAATGGCTGCAAATAAGGACTATTGTTATTGAATCTGATTTTTTTTTTCCCAGTGATTAATTGTAAGGTCATTTCAATTCTATAAAGCCCAAACTAATGGCTTGAAAAATTGATTTTGTTGAACCAACAGTCTACAACCCAAATTTATTAACTTTATTTCAATATATGACAAAAAGAGCTTGAGATTCTTCATATTTGACAAGCTGGAACAGGAAAATATTTGGTGTGTTTATATTCAAAAATGTTCTAAACAATTAGCCCATTGTCAAAATAGTTGCCAGTTAAATTTGTCTTCATCTATTAATTGTTTTCACTCATTTCTGTCAAGAGTCAGGTCAGATATGTTGACAGTACTTCATGTTAAATATTTATTGACAGCTGATATCTGTGTATGTGTGGTGCAACCCATATTATTGGACACCCAGCAGAGTCGTCGCTCCTGAATAATGATTTCCCATCTTGGAAATGCTCTCGCATGACTACACACTACACTACACTTACCGAGAGACAGGTGTGTTACAGCAGCTGCTGCTAGTTGATCGTTACACATTAACAGAGTCGGGTTGTTGACCTTCATTCCTGAACTATGACTGTTTGCAGGTAAAATCCTGATTATCTTCACCCCCTCTAAAACAAACCTGTGTGACTGTAACGTTCTCCAGTATATAAAACTCCAAAATCTCTACCAAATGTCAGAGGTTTTGTTACTGCAGGACAAAAGCAAAGAGTGGCCACTTTTCCCCACATTTAAAGAACTTTCCTTTAAATTTTGAAATAAATTTTGCACATTAAACTCCATTATTTGTAGACACTTTCCAAACATAGAAGAAAAATGCCCCTTTTGCAACAATGAGCTTGAAACTCAAAAACTTCTTCAATGTTTTCTTCAATGTGTACATATGACAGTATTTTGGGCTGACTTTTGTTTTGACTTTGACATTTTGGTAAGGACATTGTGACATATTGATCTTTGACAGACCCTAGTTCTCTAGCAATGAAAATATATATTACTAATCTGCTCATTTTCTTGGCCAAATTTGTTTTATTCATAAAATGAAATTTCTGAAAAAAAATCACCATCTTTTAAACTTTTAAACAATCTGATCTGAGAAATTACTTCCAAACACCGTCATACTTAAAACATTCGAGCAAAAAATGAACCAAAAACATTGACCTCTTCAATTTTTTTTTAATTTTATATCAGTATAACTTTACCTCTGGTATTTAGTTTCACTTTGTCCTGCCTGTTTTTCATGTTCTGCTTTAAATTTATTCCAGCTTACTTTGATGCATTATTTTGTTCATTTGATGCAACCTGTTATAGAACAGTTTGTATTGAATTCTATTTCTATTTTAAAACTGTTTTCCCCACAATGTGACTGAGATCTGGGGGTATCTCACTGCAGGGAAACAAAAAAAAATCACATGGAATCTTTTAGGTTTTGATTTGCTCTAACATGTTAAATCAGAATATCCATGTAAGCGCTGTCAGGGTTTGTGATGAATTTCTGTTTGAATTTGGTTCGGATCTGTGAATTTTCTTTTTTAATCAATTTTCCAGTCTCTGGCTCTTGTTTTTGTATAGAGAATACAGTGTTATAGACTAAACAGTTAATCAGTAAATCAGAATCAGCTTTATTGGCCAGGTGTGTTGGACATGAGGAATTTGACTCTGGTACAGCGGCTCTCAATGTGCATGTACATATCCTCTTGCAAGGCAACAGCAAGGGGCAAGTAAACAAAACACCAACATAACGCTATGTAGTATAACAAAATAAATGGTATAAACGAGCAATAAACAATGCAGACAGACAAAGGAATGTTCATTAGGACAGGAGATAAAAATGGAGTCCTTAAAGATAGAGACTTATATAATCTGTACAATGTATATTTTACTGGTTTTGCACTGGGGGAAGGTGTTGCTCTGGTGGTTATTGTCCAGTCATACTGTTGTGGGTTAAGTGTTAATCAGAGTGATGGCCTGGGGGAAGAAACTGTCCTTGTGCGTGGTTGTCTTGGCGCACAGTGACCTGTAACGCCGTCCAGAGGGGAGGAGTTCGAACAGATTATGTCCCGGGTGTGAGCAGTCTGCAGTGATCCTCTCCGCCCTCCTTTTTACCCATGAGGTGTACAGGAGTGCCCATGCCCTCCCTGGAGGGCAGGCTTGCACCAATAATCTTCTCTGCAGTCCTGACTGTCCGCTAGTCTGTTCCTGATCAGCAGATTTTTCAGTAATGGAAAATAAACAGTAGTTGGCAGCTCTAGCTGTCAGCAACTTAACCAGAAAGCAACTTGTTATGCATTCAGAAGAGTTAATGCACATATGTAAATCCTTGTTGATCATCAGGTTGTTATGGTACTGTCGTTTTTTTCTGAATGGGGATGGATGATTATGGTGGCAGCATTGTGTCAGCATTGTGATAGACTGACTACCTGTCCAGGGTGGACCCCGCCTCTCGCCCAGTGTCAGCTGGGATTGGTTCCAACCCCCCTGCGGTATAGATGATGGATGGATGGATGGGTGATTGTCACTAGCACTGTGGTCTTTGTTTTTCAAGTGCTCTGCCATTTCTGCAGTTGCCTTACAAATGTTGATGATGTAAAACTATGGTGCGCTGCACCAAGGTGTGCACTCCACCTTACAGTGAGCATAGCAGCAGCTTCTGTCGCTGATCATGTGTATAGAGCTTTAAGTGTCCTCATGGGTCTTGTTTGTTGTGGTTATTCACAAAGCTGATTACAGGCTCATTGTACATTTCTGAGAACTGGCCTGAGGCTGCTCTGTCTGAGTGAACTGTCACACCCCATTGACATTAGACTTGGAGGGAATCCCTGCCCAGCTTAACGATTGACTAGCTGTTTGATGTTCAGTCACTTTCACACAGCCATAGCACACTGACGTAACCACTGCAGTGTTTATCTGCTGATAGAAGCCTTTAATTGTCGATAATTGACTGTCAGCAAATTGAAATAATATATTTGCAGCTCTGACTGATCACAAATAGACCCTCAGATATTTAAGCCATTAAAGCAACATGGAAGTTTTTTGCTTAATGAAGAGGTGAATGAGTGTCAAAAGACCTTCAAGAACAATTTTTCATTTCTTTTGTCGCCGTGGTTACTCTGTCTTCACTCCCTGCTGTTTCCATGGTGACCAACTGTTTGCTCCACTCTCTTCCTTTTTCAGTGTCATCCAGGCTCCGTTACCACTACCTGTAGACAAGGTAAGCACAGAAATGTGTGGTGGTGGTGTTGTTGTCCTGTCCCATGTGCTAGGTCTGCCTCAGATTTCCCTGTATGGCTGCACCTCTCTGTGTGTGTGTGTGTGTGTGTGTGTGTGTGTGTTGGTTACTTTTTTCACACATCGGTAGTCTCAAATATTATTGGAGGACATTCACTGTTTGTGATGTGTAGACTGTGCATGTGTCTATGTATATGCTTATGTACAGCATGTGCTTTCCACCTCTTTGCTTTTTCTGTTTGTCTGCCTTCAGTTCAAACACAAGACAACTGTCACTCTGTTTCTATGATGTCCCTGTGCGCTTTCTAGGTTGCAGCCAACACTCCCAGTATGTACTCTCAGGAACTGTTCCAGCTCTCCCAGTATCTGCAGGTAACAGACTGACACCTACTGGTCATTTTATGAAATACACCGAAGAGGATTCATATACATAGTAGGGATAGGAAATGATTTTCATATAGTCATTAAATAAATAAAAAAAAGAATATTTTATGAGATTATGGTTTTGTCTTTAAAAACAAAGAGCCACAGTTTTTACCAGTGCATTGAAATCACACGATAACGAGGTCACTAGAAGTGATTTCATTAGACATTAGAAATGTTACAGTACATTTTAAACATTACATAGCAAATCAAGCATTGTAAACTACTGTGAACACACAACAGGAACTCTGCAGCCAGAGTGGCTTAAGAAGTAGAGTGATGACATCCCTGCTGCCTCTATAAGGATGTTTTTAACATTTTTTACAGTAATAGTGGATCATGGGAACATTAGCAGCAGCGCCACAGAGTTATAGTGACTTGGCTATTATCTTCCAAAGTAAACAGTTGAAATCAGTAGCATTAATTATACTTGTGATATTTTCAGTTAGTGACATGTCAAAACACATTTTACAACCTTTTTGACTGTCTCTCTCAAATATTGTGTCACTTTGATAACTAGGTACCCAGCTAACTAGCTGAATTAGCTGAGCTATTGACAATATCAGAACAGAATTAGTTTGCAAGGCTCTACAAGTCATCAAAAATGGTAATTGCTGATAAATCCCACTGTTCCCTACTAGTTTTGTATCTGTTTATGAAATGGTTTAAACTAAAGCCCTTTGTAGTGAATTACTTGCAAAATATTTCTTGTCCTAGAAGAACACATCTAAATAAAATTTTAGATTTTATTCTATTCAAGGTAAATCGCCATGTTGCTTTTGTTCTTCCTGGTTTATTATTTTTTTTACTTGTCATTGATTGCCAACCTGTTTTGCCCCTTTCCCTTCTCCCTGTCTGTCTCTCCAGGAGGCCTTACACAGAGAGCAGATGTTGGAGCAGAAGTTGGCCACTCTGCAGCGTGTGTTAGTCTCCACTCAGGAGGCCTCAGAGAGCAGCTGGCAGGTAGGAAAACGTCAGCCCTGATTGATTGATTTATTCTTTCAAGCATGTAAAGATAGTCGATATGTCAACACACAGAATTTCACACATATCCACAAATGCTAATCCCTTATCAATGTGCTTATACCTAGTATGTGCTTGAATGGAGTAGGAAGAAGTCAGACTTATCCAGTCCTACCCCATGACATCATCTTACCATCATTGGTTTGCAAGCAGCATCTCTACATAGATAATTTTGTTCTACACCACACAAGTAATATACTAAAAAATTATTACAGATTAACATTCTTACATAATTACATTCTTAGATAATTGTCTTCTACACCACACAAGTAATATACTAAAGAATTATTACATAGTGTTAACATTCTTACCCCACACCCACATACCTTTATATTTATGTTTAAACTCATCAATTCTATTACTATTTTTAATGTCCACCCTTAAATTATTCCATAGTTTTACTCCACTTATGGAAATACAGAATCTTTTCTTGGTTGTACGTATAGCATGAATTTTATAATTTAACTGACCCCTTAAATTATATCCCCCTTCCCTTTCATTAAATAGTTTTTGAATTCCACCAGGTAATAAATTGTTCCTGGCTTTATACATAAACACAGCAGTCTTATATCCCACTAAATCAAAAAATTTTAACAATTTAGACTGTATGAAAGCTACATTGGTGTGATCCCTGTACCCCATCTTATGCACAATTCTTATCGCTCTTTTTTGTAATATATACAATGGTTGAAGTGAGCTTTTGTATGTATTTCCCCAGTTTTCAACGCCATACTCTAAGTATGGTAAAATCAATGAAGAATACAAAATGCGTAGTGCTTTCCCATCCAAAATATATCTAACCCTTGCCAATATCGATATATTTTTTGCTATTTTGTGCTGAACATATCTGATATGAAATTTCCAGGAGAATTTGTCATCAACCATGACACCTAGAAATTTAATTTCATATACTCGTTCTATATTAGCTCCCCCAATATTCAATTGAAATT
>NW_018127990.1:140531-140926 GCF_001952655.1 Monopterus albus | reverse complement strand
AATGTGTAAGACTACTAAGATAATGTTTTATACTCTGAAAGTTTGTGTATAGACTTCTGCTATTAAAGTGAATTAGTGATAATTTGTTTTCAGTCTTGACATTGCTGTTAAACTGCTCATCCGTGTAATACTTGCAGTTATTTTCAGAGTTCTTGAAAAAGTTTTTTTTCAAGGTCAAAGCCATCATCGGGTTCATGATAATGAATTTCAGTGTCTCCATATGTGTTCAGTTCCAGATCCAGTCCCTCAAAAACTATTAACTTCTGTAACAAATCACTTGCCTCATATCGTCCATGGGTCATGCTTGTTGTTGTTGGTTCCAAAGCTCATCTGCCATCGCAGATATCAATATACCTGCATGTTTCACACCGCTGAGGGTCCAGCGGCCCCTTCAT
>NW_018127990.1:134308-140201 GCF_001952655.1 Monopterus albus | reverse complement strand
TCTTTGGCATGTATTTCCTGCTCACCCACAGCTGCTTTAATCGCATCCACATCTCGCTGGGTAAACTGCAAACTCGTTTTTATTTCCTGTATTTCTTTGGTTATGTCATCGAGTCTCTTGTTGTTTGTTTCCATAATTAGTTTCACAAAGCCTTGGAAGCTTTCTTGCTGTTGGCACAATAGTGCTGTGTACATCAGCTGCTGCTGATTCAACATCTCAGCTACTTGCGCCACTGAAATAGAATCCTCTTCTGCCTCAACATCCTCGTTCGCTTTTGATTTATTAGCTCTTTTCCCTCTTGGAGGCATTTTAATAGTTGTAGAATTTGTCCAAAGACTTGAAAATGTAGAAGATGTGAAAAATCGTAGAACAGACAAGAGGAGCAGTAAAGACGTCTGCTCCTGCTGCAACCCTGCACAATAACATGAGGAGGGACAAATGTTACATAGGTTTTCTGAGGTGTTATCAATCCCTTTTACCTCACAATGTGAACAAGTATGTTGAACACAGCTGTAAACTGAGCACTTCTCCCCTCCAGGCTTTGATCGATGAGGACCGTTTACTCTCCAAACTGGAGGTGATGGGCAGTCAGCTACAGGCTTACTCTAAGGTAACACACACACACACACCTCTGCAGCACTGCCAGTCAGTCAGAATTAAAATGAAAAATCCTGCAAAAAATAGCTCAAATCAGCTCATCTGCTCTCACAGTCCCAGACAGAGGAAGCGATCCGTAAGGAGCTTTTGGCTCTTCAGGAGGACAAACACAACTACGAGACTACAGCGAAAGAGTCTCTGAGGAGAGTCCTGCAGGAGAAGATCGAGGTGGTCAGGAAGCTCTCAGAGGTGGAGGTAGGACAGACTGAGCGCCTCATCGTAGTGTCTGTAATGTTAATTTGTTATTTTTAGGTGTGCGGCGACTCTAAAATGTCTCTTGTTTCTTCTGTCCTGCAGCGTTCACTCAGTAACACAGAGGATGAATGCACACACTTGAAGGAGATGTCTGAGAGGAGCCAGGAGGAGCTGAGGGAGCTGGCTAACAAGTACAACGCTGCTGTCAATGAGATCAAAGAGCTCACAGACAAAATCAAGGTACCTGTTCAGGGACTCCAGACACACAGAGAAGAAGTTATTGAAATTAAATAAGATTTGACTTTAACTTCTCTGAAGTTTATCTCACATTTCAAGTCAGTATTGGAGACAACGATACCAAAAACATAAGCAGAACTTCAATTAAATATTACAAATGTCCTTTTCCTTCCTTCCTTTAAATACTGTCCTCTTTTCTTCTCTTTCTTTCATCCCTCTCTTCTCCTCTTTCCTTTCCTCTTCTTTTGTCCCTCAAACATCTCAATTGCTATTCCGGCTGACTTTTTCTTCCACCCTGGTTTGTCATCTCCTCTCAATGTCTTCTTCCTCTGTCCCCTCCCTGCCTGTACTCACCACCCTCCTCTGCTCCTCCAGTTGGCGGAGGGCCGACAGGAGGAGCTGACCCAGCAGGCAGCAATGGAGAAGAAGGAGTTGGAGCTGCGGATTGAAGAGATGGAGGAGAAGGAGCAGGTTCTCCAGGCTCGCATCGAAGCTCTGCAGGCCGACAAGGACTTCACCAATGAGAGGCTTGCCGCCCTGCAGGGTACATGCACTTGCACACACACAAATAAACAAAGAGCCCCGTCCTAGCTTTTAACACACTAACAGTACTGCACCCTTTGAGCCAATCACTTTAACTCCCTAGTTAACACGAGAGTTCCTATAACAACCAGTGGCCGGACCAGGACACATCTCTGACCAGTCAGGAGGCTGAATCAGGACTTTGTGTCAGTCAACACTTCTCTGTGTTATTGTTGTTGTTGTTTACAGTGCGGTTAGAGCAGCTGCAAGAGAAAAGCATTAAAGAGAACAACAGTCTAGGTGAGTCCAAACGTCTCTGGTCTACTTTTAGAGACTTGTCCTTTTTGCCACTGTTTGTCGCCACTAACTTCACTTCCTCATCCCGCACTTACAATGCACGATGACTTCCTGCATGATGCCCACATAACTTCCTGTTGCTCACTGCTCTGGTTGCCCTCTTTGTTCTTTTGTCTCTGTCTGTCACAGTGGAAGTCTGGCTCTTTGTCTTGTGTTGGTCTGTAGCCTTGTTTATGAGACTGTGTTCTCTGGTAGTTTTGAAGGACAGGTGATGTTGATTCACATTCAGTCAAGATGTTTTTTTGATTAAAGACGTCCTCATAGGCCCTCAGTATATTTTTTGTCCTAAACTATTCAGAGAGACAGCCAACACAAGTGTACATTCAGAAACCTCAACACAATTCCACTAGAAGGTTCTGCTACCGTGAGCATTATATTGTAATATGGGGCGGCTGTGGCTCAGGAAGTAGAGTGGATCACTGTTTCTCTAGTCCCCACGTCAAAGTGTCCTTGAGCGAGACATTGAACCCCAAATTGCTCCCGGTGATATCAATGGTTTGTGAGTGTGTGTGTGTGTGTGTGTGTGTGTATGTGTGTGTGTGTGTGTGTGTGTGTGTGTGTGAGCTTGGGACTGTGACTGGGTGAATGGGCATTGCAGCACTTTGAGTGCAACTGATAGTATCAATTGGTTGGAATTCTTATTGTTGGTAAATGGTTAATCAGTTAAGGGTGTGCATCCCTAGTTTTGATGCATAAAAACTAGTTGTCTGGTGGAGTGTGGTTTTATTAAATGTATTGTGTTCATGGTGACAGTGCAGGGCTGCAATCAGTGATTCCAATAAAAGGTATATAGTGGTGTGTAGTATGCATAAGTACAGGTGATGAGAAGAGTTAAAGTAAGGATGTTTAGACGACCCATACATAATGAGCAACAGTGCGGTCATTCAGTACAGGTGTTGGGGTTGAAATGCAGTCTTTTACCGTTTCGTTGGCCTTATCAGTAAACACCACAAGCTGTAATTAAAGAAAAATCTTGTTTTTCCTTTGTGCAACACACCTTAAACTGCTGTCTGGGGCAAAGTAGTCATTCCACAGGTGTATTAAGAGAACTGGACTGCTTGTTCCAAGATGGCATTCCATTTATTCCAGTGAAGGTTGGTCACCAGGTGCTTGCACTGAAAGTAAAATACAGATTCAGTTTGTTGAGATTTTTGTTTTATTTTTGGACGTAATGGCTCAAATTGTGATAATAAACACACATTTCACAATGCAGTTGAAGCTGTGGCCACTATATAAAAATCCTCAGCCCAAGCCCCCAGGATCAATGCCAGGCTATACGAGGACAAACGTGACTGTTAAATGACAGGAAGGTTTGTGGAGCCATTGGGTGTGTTTGTCTCAGGGACATGGTGGCACTCTTTCGAGTCTGATTGGGTCTGGGTTGCTTCAGTGGTTGCCAAACTGTCCGCTGCTTTGTTTTTCTTCTTCTTGGTAAAAGAGCTTTTGGTCACTGGTTGGCTTCTGTTGGTTGAATGACAACACTGAACATGAATGCTGGAGGTGGCTGTCTCACTGTGCACAATGCCACTGTGAAGGGATCTACCTTCATTTGGGCTTTTACTCTGTTCTGAACATATGTCCGGCTGATAAAGCTTCGACAAAATCGTATATATCTGATCTGGTCACATGACAGATGTCGACATTGTCTCCTCTGGACCAGTAGTGGAGCCTGTCGAGAACAAACAGAGCCTGCAGACACCTGAGAACCAGGAGGAGGACGAGGATGAGGAGGATACAGACACAGATGATGGTGCAGTTGGTGAAGATATTGATGGTAGTTTGAGACTCATAATAACAAGCAGTTTAACATTGCACTGTTCTATAGCACGTTTTGCAGAGTGGTTCACAGGATATAAAGTTCATTTAGTCATCTAAGCTAGATAAGTTAAAACATCACTGACTGAAATGCTGTTAAATTAAGAGATACAGTAAAATAATAGAAAAATCTAATCTATAAAGCCATACTTTGTAAAAGACAATGTTAACCTGATCATGTGAAGTGATTCCCAACATTATAGTTCGAGGTTGTAGTGTGTGAAGTGTGGGTATTTCCAACTTATGCAGTCTATAAAATGCAAGAAAGGGAAAAGGAGGGGAAGTAAATACAAAAAAAAAATTACCAATAATACCAATAATAATGATAACAGTACTAAAATCAACTTGTAACATTTTAGAGATTGGTGGGAATGTGTGTGGCCTCAGCCCCAGGTGTTTGGTTCAAGTTGAAATGTGTTAAAAATGGTTCCATGTGTCATAGAAAGCAGATAAACTATTCATGTGAGTGGATCCCATTTTCTCTAATGTGATGTATTCTATCAGAAGGTTGGTCCAGTGGTTTATGTGGAGTGATGTTTTTGATTTCCATTTTTGAAAGATTGTTTTCTTGGCAATAGCTAGAGAAATGAGGAGTGGGTTTTTATATTTAATTGGTAGGTGGTCGATTTCTATGATATTACTGAGTAAACAAAGTGATGGAGAAGGAGGGATTCTACAGCCCAAGATGGTGGAGAGTTTCTCTGTCACTGCTATCCAGAGGGAATGAACTGGTTGGCAGGTCCAAGTAGCATGAAAGTAACTGTCGGTGCAATCTAGAGTGCATTGTGAGCAGATGTCTGTGTCGGTAAAACCCATTTTGATGAGGGATGAGGGCTTATGAAATGAACTGCCACATCATTTCATATGTCGTCATAAAGAGAGATGAATCCACACAGCATGTCCGAGCAGGGGTTTCTCCAAATGAAGAAAAAGCAAAACAAGCAGGGTCTGGTCTTTTCTCATATTTTGTGTGTCTCTACATACTGGAGACCCATGTGAATATCGGAAAATGCTCTAAAAGTGAAGTCTGCATATGTGTCCTTTTAAAGTGTTGCTGAGACCAGTGTTTCTCCTTTTAGAAGACACTTCATTCCACTTTTTGATTCGGTCATGTTTTGTGTGGACCAGGTTTCCTCCAAATTTTATTCTGCCAGTATAATGTGTTGTAAAAACACCCATATCTTACTTTGTGGAGTTGTGAATCTCTGCTCTGATGCAAAAGCTCTACATGATCTAGACTGAGAGAGCTGGATTTTTCATGGAATAGTGTAGTTCAGTTTAAACTGTCAGTTGGTTACATGTTGGACCGAAAACTTACTGAGGAGTGTAATGTTGTCCACTTGGCAGCATCAAGTCTGTTGTTCCAATGTCGTGGTATTTGTCCACAACCACTGTGTTATTCCTGTTATCTGTCTCAAAATACCTGTTTTGATTTCTGCTGTTTATCGAACATCTGTCTGTTCATGCACTTATCAGTCTCTGCAACCCAATAGTTCTCTCATGCTTTCTACCTGCTTGTATCTGTCTGTACTTTCTGTCATTATTTCCTCTTTTTCTGTCTTCAGTCTTTTCAGTCCTGTCCTCTATAATACAGAGTTTGGGTATTGAGAGCCAATTCTGAGTCTTGTTCCAAATGTATACAAAATTAGTCATCTTAAAGATTGTCCTGTGGGTTTTTCTTTAATGTCATAATGCCTCAAAACCAGCTAATGATGGCACCAGAGGGGAAATAAGTAAAAAAAAAAACAAAAATACATGACCATTCAACAATGCATGTCAGCTAGAGCACACTAATATTTTATAAAATTGTATCTTTTACCCTCAGTGTTTCTCCAGTGGTCAGTTTGCTTCAGATAATGAATGTGTTTGCCTCCAACATATTCTGTTTCCCCTTCTGAATATTGAGATTCAATCCTAACTGGGGTTGACGAGCAGAATCAATCAATCAAATCAAAGATTAAAACCCACTCCACTCTCACAGTGCCCATAGTAACGTCAGCTCTCTGTATTTCTGTTAGACAACTGTCATGTTAACAACAGCGGAGGAGACTCGACTAGAATCCAACAGTTGATTGAGTGTCCGCGTGAGTACAAACATCCATTCACGCTG
>NW_018127990.1:75336-134228 GCF_001952655.1 Monopterus albus | reverse complement strand
CCTGGGGAAAAAAATGCAAATGGTAAAAAATTCTCGGTGTAAATCAAAATTATGAGATGGTAAGTTGTACTTGTGACTTTTTATGACAAAATTATAAGTCATAATTGATGTGCTATCTAATGATTTTGATTTATCTGCTTTTAGCCACAGTAGCATTGTAGCTCTGGTGGTGGCGCTATTTGTCGTCAGTTGGTCTAGACTGAGACATCTCAACAATTATAAAATGGATTGCTGTGCACTTTGGTGTAGACTTTCGTGGCGCCCAGAGGTTGAAGCCTGTTGACTGTGGTGATACCCTGACTTTTCCTGTAGCACCACAAGCAGGACAACGTTTTCACATGTCTTGTAAAATCCTGGATAGACTGAGATAGTTTGTACAGACAGATGTCCGAATGACTTTTCCTCTAGCGCCACTGTGAGGTTGACAATTTTGTTTCCAAATAGAAAAATGCTTTTTCACAATGACGACATCTGAACAGAACTAAGTTCTTATCAGGCAAGAAAACTGCTTCCTATCTGAAGATTTTTCCTGCGTCTTTCTTTCAGTTCAGTGTAAAAGCGGCAACTTTTTCTTGGTGTACTTTGTTTTTGTACATTAGAGAGAAAATCTAGAGATGGTTTATAACTGACATCTTCTATTTCAGTAGTGCAATAATACAAATAAATGTCATAAGATAGATGTCCTATTAATCAAAATACAAAATTATTTTCTCACGTACCTCCAGTGTCTCAGTTATTCCAGTTAACAAGTGTCTTACTGCTGGTCGAACTGTCTTACTAGAGGTGCGTTTGCTGGTCTCCACCATGTGAGCTCTTTAACATCATAGGAGCTGTGGTAGTAATGGGTTTTATGGGTGCTTTGGTAGTTTTAGTGGCGTGTGGTGGTTCACTTTTTTCTTTGCATGATGCCTTTTGTAACTTTCACTGGATGACTTTACTATTCTCCTCCTGTGTCTCTTGCAATGTTTTTGTTTTCTTCACTTTCTTTGGTTCCTCCTCTTCTGGTCACCTCAGCTGGCGAGAACTGGCTCATCAGCTTTCCTAATAAGCATTTTACATGCTAACCACATCTTCATACCTGAAGCATTTATCTAGACTACTGAACCTCAGTTTCTGCTACCAGCCAAACATCAGCAAAAGCTTTTGTGCTTTTTTTTGGCTGCAGTGACATTTGTCATCAGCCTCTAGTGACATACAAGGCTTGTTGGTACTAAATAATACTGACAACTTGAGCTGCAGTGATTAGCCATTGAATCGATTAGTGACATCAGCCAGGGATTTGAAAATTTGTCCTGGGCATTTTTTTGCAGTTGGCAGATGTTTCACAGACTTAAATGATCAATTAAAAATCTGTAGATTAATTAAGCAAACAGTGGAAATTTGCGGCTCTACTAGTTGAGCTATGTGCTGCTGTTGTGCTTGGTTACAGGAAACACAATGTTTTCCATCTGCCTCTATTCTTGGTAGAGATTTTAAAGGTGAATGTTGTCAGCTGGTCTGACTAAACTTTGAAATCTACAAATCTCAGTTCACTGTGAGTCATTTCCATGAAATCCTCCTGATTCATCTATAGCCATGTGGCCTGCAGATAAGTTGTTTGTTAGCTGCAAAGAAGAGAATTATACAGTGTTAACAAGATGTTAAGTTGGCCTATTGATCTGGACAGATTCAAATTGTAATGGTGTGTTTTATAACAAATTTTTTCTGCATGTGTTCAGTGATTCTTCTGTTTTTGTTTTGGGGTTTTTGTGTCCTCTGCAGCAGTGAAACAGCTGAAGGAGACTGTAAGTTCCTCAATCCACAAACTGGCCAACTTTGATGGTAAGAGCTCAAGAATAAGTCCAGCAGAAATGTGCTGGACAACAATAGTATTCATGTAGGTCTTGTCCACGTAATCATAACAGACACCAGTAAAAAAAAAAAAAAAGTTTGCAACAGAAAATAACTGAGGACTTGGGTGATTTAAACTGCAGTGTGTGGAGATCACGCTGTGCTCAACGCAGCAGAGAAAATAGACCTGAAGCAAAAAATATGTGATGCACAGCTCACGCGTGTCAGGGAGGTATCACATAGAATGGAGTTCTATCTGTTGTAAATGCATCTAAAACACACTCCATCTCAATTGGCCTCAACTGTACCTGTGCATGTGACTCAATTTGCTGTTTTACAGGCTTCCTGGGTGAGTCACAGAGGCACCTCGTTAAATTATTAATTGGTTGGATTTATTTATTTATTTATTTATTTGCCGATGTAGAGGCAGGTCACCACATTTAAATGTTAACAGTGCAGTCTATGATTTAATGCTAGAAATCAGGGAGAAAAACGTGCTGTCAAGATGTTGCTGACTTTGTAGAGAGCTTTAAGATTGACTTGAATTATTATATCACATCCTCACTAACTGGTATGGACTGAATATTTAGCCTTAACATTTCTGTATGTGTGATCATAGAAGTGATGGATGCCCACCTACAGAACAACCAGACAGCAGAAGACGACATCCTGGCCAGCCCTGATCGTCTCAGAGGTAGAGCACACACGCACGCTCACTCGCAGACACACACACACACACAGAAGGAGTTAACAGGAGTCCTGCCTTTGAAACCTACAACGCAGGTTGTGATTTATAGTTAAGTGTCAGATTCCTCCTGTTGATATCACCACTGCCGCACTAAACAAGTGTACCATATGGTGTAGCTTTCCCCTTAATTCAAAGTATAAATCCAGCTTTACACTGTCTACGTCCAAGCTTCTAAAGATAAACACTAATTATTAGGCTGCTATTTGGAGCCATTATGTACTGTATGCGATGTGTTTAGAAGAGTAATGACAAAACTCCCGTATGTCAATATGCTTCCTAAAATGGTTGGTTTTCAGTCAGCTGGGGACTTTTGGCTTGATTTTCGTTGTGAAGTAGTAATTATTTTTCTTTGTTAGCTGCTATATATTGCTTGTTGTTGCTGTAAATGTGTCAGTATTTTTCCCCACCAATTCCACCCCGTCCTGGCCAACACCACTGTGTCTATCCCCCCCACCCCCAGGGAATCAAATGGATGCCAAAGAGTCAGACATGTCAGACACTCTAAGCCCCAGCAAAGACCGCAGCAGTGATGACACCTCAGGTCAGTAAAACACACAGCTTGAGTCGTGTTTTACCTAGATTGATTTGTATTGAGTGTATTGTTGAGTTTTTCTTAGTGAGCTACTACTAAATGTCCACATTCTACATCTTTTGCATGCAGAGCAGCTTCTCTTAATGAATTCATCCTGGAACAGGTTCCGAATAATCTGCTGAGAACTAAATAACGTATTCAGACTTATTCCCTGATGTTTGGATTGATAATTCAGAAAAGTAAACGGTAGCTGTACTGACTGACTCTAAAAACTAGGCAACACTGGGTGAAATTAAAATGCTGTTGTCTAATTGTTTGTTTTTATTTTAGTGTTAAAAACATTCATTATTGTCTCCAACCTTTTATCATGTTAATCATTGTAGTTTTACCTTGTGTATTTTTAACGCACTGCGTACATTCTTCATAAATGTAGTCCTGATTAGAAACTCACTAGAAACAAATATCACTTGCATGACTTTTAACTCTGTGTGTTTCAGACGGCAACATGGACGACCAGGAGCTGAATGAACCACAGAACAGAGTAGCTCTGCTGAAAGGTAATGATGGCAGCTCATCTCTGCACTGACTAACCATAAACACAAACTGAGGTTAAAGGTCAAGGTGTGTGACAGATTCAGTCCAGTAGGGGAAGCCGTTCACTTATGTTGGCAGATGCAGGTTTTACAAAGTACTTTGTTCTTTGAGTCTGTTTTTCATTTTTAAAATTTTTATTGTATGACATGGCAGTTATTTGCTACTTTTTTGTTGTTGTTTTTTAAAAAAAAAAAAAAGACTAAAAAGGTTAAATGAGTCTGGTGTGTGTGTGTGTAGCGGAGCTGCGTCGGGCCGGTTTAGAGCCTGGAGACACGGAGCAGGTCATCCACCATCTCCACAGAGAGCTTCTGGAGGCCCAGGAATTAGCCAACACCGGCAAGCAGAAATGTCTGGAGCTACAAGGTAACCAACAGTAAAACAATCAAAGTATTACAATTACCACACAGACACAATGAGAGCTGTGGCAAAATCCGAGCTCCAGCTCTTGTCCACAAAATCCTGAATTTCCTCCCATTTCACTTTTCATAAATGTGTTTGACTTTCATAACAGACCCAGGAGAGAGATCAGCTCCAAACATTTTGACACTGTCACATGACTTTCTTTCACATATTTCATGTTATAGTTTGACATTGTATAGAAGTTGCTCTCAATGTTCATCACATAATGCAACAGATCAATGTTATTAAAATGTGACAATATGAAGTCTGTGTCTGTCTGTAGCTCTGTTGGAGGAGGAGAGGAGGAGTAACTCTAAGGTGACTGAAGAGTCGACCAAACAGATCCAGTACCTGCAGAGTTAGTACACACACACACACATTGTGGATAATCACATACTGTGCAGTTGTATGTGTCTCACTTCCCTTTGTGTTTCCATTGTGTTCAGCTCAGCTTGGGAAGCTGCAGGCTGACATGGAGGCCCTGAGGGAGCAGAGGGAGAGCACCATCTGCAGCACCAGAGAAGAGCTGTACTCTGCCCAGGAGGAGGTACCGTCCATTCGTTTTTCGCTATTCACTTTTGACTCATCACAACTCCTCCCGACTATGCCCTACTCCATTCAACTCTTACTCCTCCTTCTGACTCCTTTTGAATCCCTGCTGACTCCCCTTAGCTCTCCCCTAACTCCTCCTGACTCCCTTCTGAATCCTCCTGTGTCATCCAACTCCTCTGACTCCTCCTGGTTCTCACTCCCTTCTACAACCTTTTGTCTCCCTTTGACTCCTCTCTGACTCCCTTTTACTCCTTTCCGATTCCTCCCAACATCCTCACCCAACTTAATGACATCATTCACCTCCTCATGGATTTTTTCTGCTCTCAGATTCTCGTCCTACGGCATGCCATGGAGGCAGCCACGGCGGAGCGGGAGCGTGAGATCGCTGCCCTGCAGGCTGACCTGGGCACCATGCGGTCTGAGCTGGAGCACTGGAGGAACACAGCCGCCAAGTACGAAGAGGAGATTAGCCGGCTGCAGGAGGCATTCACACAGCAGCAGCAACAGCAGAGCTCTGCCAGCCATCTGCAGGGTGTGTTTCTGAGTTAATGTCTGTCATTAAAGACACAACTGTGCAGAAAATGACATTCTGATAATAACTAAACCTCCTCTTTTATCTCTCAGTGGAGTGTGTTACACTGCAGCAGCGGTGTGTGTGTTTGCAGCAGGACTGTGATGGCCTGAGAGCTGAACGGAAAGCTCTAATGGACAAACTGCACCACCTGGAGGCTGAGCTGAGCAGGTACTCCCACTGATGTTTCTGTGATACCTTCAAAAAAACACCAGGAACAAAATTCAGCCATCAAATTCATCAATGTGGCAGATTTTTTAAAGTAGTATTATTTTTTAAAGTATGTGGGCAATTTTGCCATTATTTCACCCAAGTTGGTTGCACCGAAACGACCAAAACAGCAGTATAGAACAAAAGGCATTTTTAGATTTATTTATTTATTTTTAACAGCCAGTTAGACGCAACTGTTACAGCAGAGATGGGTTGTCTTGTTGCCTTGTTTGTTTTGCCGTTCCAAGGCTGCCCAATATGAGCATGAGTATTCATAACAAAAATTCATATCCCAGCTCAGTGGTATTTGCAAGCAGGGACAGATTTTTTTTTTTTTAATCAATTTATCTGAAAAATCCTCATACAGGACAGATTACTAGACATATTAATAACACAGGAATGTTTATACAAAACTACATATCTTGGTAAAAGACCTCGGGCACACATACAAATCACTCCTGTGCAGCTGTTCACATGATCGCTTTGCAACAGCTTTTTCAAGGATTTTAGAAATAAAGGGGAGATTGGATATTAGTCAGTAATTGGCTAGAAGGCTTTTTGAGTAGAGGTTTAATTACAGCAACCTCAAAAGCCTGTGGAATGTATCCTGTTAATAGAGAGAGGATAATCGGATCTAATATGGATGTTGATTAAGGACAAGACATCTTTGAGCAGCCTGGTCAGGGTGGGGTCTAACAGACATGTTGATTTGGTTGAAGCAGTTGTTGAGGTCAACTCGGAGCGAAGCAGTCAAAATATAAACGAGGCCTTACAGATGTTTCTAAAGCCATTGTACTTGATGACACATCTGTGAGAGTTGTGGGAATGATTTGATTCATTTTTTTCTTTAATAGTTGTGGTTTTATTTGTAAAGAAGCTCATGAAGTCATTGCTGCTGAGATCTAAGGGAATGTTAAGCTCAACAGCACTGTGCAGCTGTTTTTTTTATTTTTTTTTAATTTTAAGAAATATGTTCCCATCATTCTTTTACATTGGAATGCCAATGTTAATGTGGCTGAAATCATCAAGTTGTTTTTCTGACAGTCTATGTATAATATATGTATTAAGGAAACAAAAAAGAACCAGCAGTTGAATAGTGGCTCTGAGTCAGCTGACAGAATTGGTAGTTGGGTACAGCCCTACTCTTAAGCTTTACATTCAGTTAAGGGTCATCTCAGAATGTATCAGTAATGCATGTCAGACTCTGCAAGGGTGGACAATAAAGCTTGACCTGAAGGTCTTTGTGACAGCTGGGAGAAATGACAGGATCAGAGCCGTGTCCACAGATCCTGACACATTCAGAGATTGGTTTCAGCGTTTAAGGACAGGTTGAGATGAGGAACGATGAGGTCCGGCTGATTCAGACAGAGCAGGACAAGGGGACAACAGATAACTTATAACTGACTGAAGCAGACTGAGCAATCAGCAGGTTAACAGATTGAAGCTTTCTGTTTGGAGGCTTCTTCAGTTCTGTGTTCTCCATGGACAGAAAACATCACTACATGTTCTCAGTGAAACTGAGCACTCAGCAGGATTTTATCTGAGCTTCAGCTGAATTTTCGCTAGTTTCTAAAACTGTAGGTACCTTTGCCTACACTCCTCATGAATATCTGTACTGGTGATGTCAAATGTCCTGCTAGCTGTGTCTTAATGCTCCGGCGCTGCTGAGATGCTGTACATCTGAAATTATTTCCTAAACATCTTTAAATGCTCAATCGTAGATGCAGCCAAATTCAACAATGTCCCAGTTTAGTGAAAATATTTCTCTCCAGCAGCGAAAAACAACGGGCAAAAGAGAGCTGATGGCATTTTTGTTCCATCCGAAACTCAGAAACCCCACAATCCATTGGATCATACATGTTCCTCCATAAGCAGATAAATTGTATTTACGAGCTTTGTCAGAAGGAATTTCCCTGCGTGTGTCAGTTGCACAGGGGAGGCTTTGTCTGCTCCAGCTAAATGTCCCATCTGATCATTGATGTTGCTGTCAATAAATAAAAACCAGCCATTCAACAAATAATCTCACAGATCACAGTAAATGTTTAAGACGGATGAGGTCGGTGAGTGTGAACAGATGGAGCTCAGATTAAACAAATGCTCTGATCTTCGAAATCTGAAGACCTTTGTTGTTACGGACATGCCAGTAACAGATCATTATAGTATATATCAGGCTCCAGTGAGTCAAAATTAGTTGAGGAATCTCAGGGTATTTTATTGGGCATCTTTGTAGTCTGTGCTCTGAATCCAGCCTGAGAGGTCGCCTCAGCGCTTCCTGCCATGCTAATGTAAGAAATGTTATGTAACCTAATGCTAATGAATGCATCTAAATATGTTCCATGAATAAAATAGTTTTCTGTTGACTTTTTGGTTTTAAAAAATGTAGTAATGGCCAGTCATCAGAGCAAGCAGTGTGCAGCCCAGGGGAAGGAGTTTGCCTGGGAGGTTCAAGCAACAGAGCTTAATTTTTATTTGGCTTTAGCTCCAAAAAGGTTACTCTAACGAGGTTGCTCTGGTGAAAGATGATGTTCTCAGTAAAACATTCTTCCAGTTTGCCCAGTTTTCGCAGAAAATTTGAGCTCATGCAAATGTGTTTACTGGACAATAGTGCTGGGTGTCGAACTTCAAGACTTTTATGGCATTGATCGAACTACTTCAACACGACCGACTATCGAGAAATGCTTTTCTACATTTTTATTTATTGATGTTAATGTTATCTGCTTTTCTAGTTGTGGTAAATAAGTTTACTTTTTATGTTATCAGCCTGCTTTGAGTGCACAAAAGTGTCAAGGAATTGAAAAATAAAACTAATGGTCTGTATCAAAATGTGTAATGTATGTATATTTTTTGTAAAAATAGATTTTCTGAAATTGGTAATGGAATAAAAAGTGTCGTTTAGGAACTGGTATTGAAGTTAAGCTGTCTATTGAAAATCTTGCTATGATACCCAGCCCTATTGGAGAATTTAATGTCAGTTACTCAGTTCAGAGCATTGTGAATTCTAGGAGGGTATGAGGAACTTTAGTGTTACTGAATGTATTTCATTGCTTATAGACCTGTCATGTTTGTGTACAGCACCAGGGAGCAGAGTCTGGTCCTCAGCACCAGTCTGGAGTCTCTGGAGAAGAGGGAGGAGGTTCTGCAGGGCAAACTGGGTTCTCTGGAGAACCAGCACCTGCAGGATGCAAGCAGGCTGAAGAGCCAGCTGGATCAGGCCCAGGCCAGCACACACACACTGCAGAGAGAGGTACAGTATGCAGCAGTGTCAAGTTCCTCCTTTATGAATATTCATGACATGACAGTTAATAGAAATGATGAGATGTGTGTGTGTGTGTGTGTGTGTGTGTGTGCAGTATGAAGACACACAGTCCCAGCTGGTGGATCTCCGTCAGCGCTATGAGAGGACAGAGCAGGAGAAGCTGAACATCCACCAGGAGCTGGAGCAGTGCAGAAGCAGCCTGAAGGTGCTGCAGGACAAGACCGGCTCTGTGAGCGTGCATGCGCCCACACATATACACACACGCGCACACACACACACTTTGGTTTTAATAAGACCAAAGACTACACAGACTGTGTTCATTTTTGTGTTTGCTCAGCTTTAAGTCCAGATGGTTTTGTTTTCTTACTGTTCTTTTCTCCACCATTTTAAATTTTTTTTTTTGCATAAAGATTAATACTTGTGGACACTAGCAGTGCTTGCCAAAACCCATCCTGCACTTTAAGTTCACAGCCTCCCTCCTCCCTGCCTTCTTGCTAACTCTGAATACAAACAACTCTCACAAACCAGTGTTTGAATCTTGAATCTGACCGCCTGTCCTGGCACGAGGACTGATACCACTGTGGTGGAGCTAAAAGCAGATGGTGTAAATATATATATACAAAATCTAATAATAAGAGTAAATAATATCAAAAGAATTATTGACTAAGTTACAATAATATCTAGTGCTCTCTAAATGTATGTAAATTAGCATAGAAATTGTTGCATTAGGAAAATCAGGTTTTTTTTTCTTCTTTTAAATGTCACATCGTCATCTCCTACTTTTTTTATCCTGAGCTAATAAATAACAACAGTTAGTTTTTCTGTGGCACTGTGAAACTCTAGGAAACATGAATCAGATGACAACAGCAAGGCGGAACATCCTCCCTCCCCCCTCCTCTTTGTCTCTTGTCGACCTGTCTTCATTTCTTTCTCCTCTTCTTCAGTGTGTTGTTGATGTGACCGTAGGTTTTTGTTTTGTTTCCTTGACGTTTTTACAATAAAGTTCCAGATTCACAGGACTGAGACCAACAAACTGTGGTTTAACCGACCTTTATAAAGTATAAATCATGTTTATTATGATTTGGGTCTTATTTTCATAGTTTTGTCCATCATTAATAATCAGTACTCGCCAAGGGTCAAATAAAGTATCTTGAATTATTAACGTTGTACTGACCAGACTAAGAGCTGGCATTTGGGAACACAGACATCCTTAAAAATATGTCACATGGGTCAAGAAATACGAGTGATGAAACAATTTCACAGGCTGGAAACAAAGCTTCAGGTCAGGCAAACTTATTTGGAGAAGAGAATCAAATCAAATCAAATTTTATTTGTATAGCGCCACATCACAACAAAAGTCATCTCAGGACACTTTACAAAGTAAGGTCTAGACCTTACTGTTATCAATATTATTACATAGGGAAAACCCAACAAATCCCCCTTGAGCAAGCACTTGGCGACAGTACTGGGAGCGTTGGGTGGGTAGCAGCTGCAAGGAGACAGCAGAGAGGCGTGTAAGACTGCGACCCTGCATCCTGGACTCAACTCTGGGTTGTCATAATTTAGGTTGTAAAACAAACTCGTCCAGATTTCTAGATAAGAGAGCCGCACCACCCAAAGTGGGATGGATGTCGTCTCTGCTAATCTCTGGGGGAATGAAGATAACTACTGTGCTCACTCTAGTTATTTGCTCAGTTTTCCTCTACAATTACTGATATTCATGTGCACTTAGCCAATGGTCTAGATAATCTGGATCAAATGTTAGTTTGTTTACAGCCTGTGATTATCTGAGGTGCAGCACAATAATCAGCTTTGTCCCATAGTCGGCATCACATGACGCCTCTAGTGCACACAGGGTGCTAAGTCAGGGGTGAGTAGGTGACGCAATAAATTTGCTGCTTTTCAGGACAGCTGGTAAATGTCAGTGCTAGCAAAATGTGTATAATCCTCTGATTTAGCATTGCATTCCTATAACATAAAAACCAAGAATCCAAACCAGATATTCACATATTCCTCTCCATTGTTAAAACCTGGCCCCTACATTATCCACAATGCACAATACTATGAACATAAGACCCAAGTTTTAATGAACCAGAATTGTTCTTCAAGTCTATTATGGCACTCCAGTTTACAGGACACGGTATTTTAGTATTCCTCGTGTGAACCTGTGTCCAGCATTCTGTGACATCTGCTGTGAAGCTTTGTTTAAAATGGTTATTAAAGGTCAGATTCAAAATATTCCACACTGATCTTTAAAAACTGGTGAACTGTTAGCACTATCAACAGGCAGCTAGTGGAGACCAGTTTCAGAGTGCTAGCAAGATGTCCTGGTGATGGATGGCTGTTCTTCTTCTGTGGTGTTTTGCAGCTGTGGCTGTTCAATGCATACAAACAGCTGACTACATATAAACCCACCTTCCTCCTTTCTATCCCCCTGTCTCTGTGTTTCACCCCCCTCCCCCTTGCTGTAGCTGCACCATCCTCCATGTTGGTTTTTCATTGATTTGCTGGTTGATTTCTTCTTATCCCTCTCCTCCCCCTTCCCCCTCCCTCCCCTCTAGCCATCCATATTGCAGCCTGTCCAAGCCATATTCATGGGCCTTGTCCTGGCTCTGCTCTACTGGTGTTTCGGCCAGTTGTGGTAGAAAGGTACACCCCGACATGACATCAGTCCATCTCTCTGTCCGTCTCTGACTTCCATCTGTCCATTGTCTGTGGAAGGAAAGATGGCCGAGGTGATCCGAGATGTTTGGATCTGTGATGAATTCAGGGTCATGTCCCAGTGGGGATCATTAGAATACAACAGAAAGCTTCCTGCAGCAGCAGTTTGCCCCAACACAGATTTTCCTCAGGAACAAATAATATTTCTTATTAAACATGAACCACAGCCATGACTTGTGCTCTCCTAAAACATAGTCAGCAGGTTTCTGCACTGATTCATTTTTATGACTGAATCATGCAGATGGCATTAGCTAAGCTTCTGTATTGACTTATGATACACATTCGGACAGTAATGGATTAATAGTTATTGAAATTAAAGAAAAACTAGAATTATTGCTTTGCCTACGTAGCCAAATTCACAAATATGGGTCAGAATTGAGGTCACTGACCTTGACCTTTGACCGCCAAAATCTAATCCGTTCATCTTTGCGTCCAAGTGGACACCTGTGCCAGATTTGAAGAAATTCCCTAAAGGCGTTCCCAACGTATTGCATTCACAAAAATGGAACAACTCAAAAACACTATGCCGCAGTTATTTCTGGTGCAGAGGCATAAAAATAGCAGCACATTACTTTAAGTTCTCCTACTTAGCGTGTCTAAGGGGTACAGTATATCAACAGTGTATAAATGTTTATGCTTATCACTATACAGTAGTTTTCAACAGTTGAAACTCCTATAGGCACACATTTTATTATTACAGCTGTTTTTCACTATATTGTCACTCATTGCTGTGTTGGTATGTATTAGACCACTTGCACCAATTTATAGTGGCTAACAAATGCATCAATACCACTGTTGACCACTACATTATAGTGTTAAATGTTAGTATTTGTATACTGTTTATAAATGCTAAATAGTCTTAGAGATCTTTATTTAAAACTTGCATGAAGAAATATTTTAATAAAGAATTGAAAAAAGTAAATTCTTAAAATCTTTAAAATGTTTAAAGCTATTTCACCTAGTGTCATTTCACCCCAGACAGTCTGGTGAGATTCAGATCAGATCCTATCACGACCTGTTGCCTAGCAACAATGCAAACTACAGATGCCCGGTTTGTACAAACTGTACAAAATACAGCCTCTAGTCTGAGGCTAGCATCAGCTGACTAACGAGTAAGTTTGCCAGTCCAGTAGAACCTACTGGTTACTGCTAATGTGACACTTGAGTTACTCCCAAATTAAAATCATATTAATTCAATACAAAGGTAAAATCCTGACCAGGTCACTAATGTTACCAAAACAAACACATTTAGTCAGTGTTGAACCCTGAATTCTGATCAGCAGAACACACTCGGCACCTCCCACACTTCCCTTCAAGGCCGAGTAGCGTCTTCATCATCATGCTGGTCTGTCTTTGTCCTCTGGTTTGGTTCTAACGTGCGTCCGTCACACTTCTTCTGCTCCTGCTCTGCTGAAACTCTCAGCTCTGCTCTTTCCCACCAACCAGAGATGCTGTTTAAAGGGATACCTCAGTCACACCACTGCCACCTGACATTATAGTTTTCATCTTCAAGGAGACAGTTTTTGGCTCCCTGGCTTTGTTTGCATTGCAACATCTGTGTGATTGTTGCTGCCAGATATCAAGTAGTAGTCTATGACCTTCTGAGGAGCTGAGCTGAGAAGTTAAATCTGTCCCAGCAGATTTTATAATGTTTATCAACTGAAATTGCAGCAGCTTTTGTATTTGAAAAATTAAAGTGGTATTTAAAGTGCCTTTGCACAATATCTGCAGATTATTTTGCTTGAAAAATCTGAGCTGCATTTTTGAATACTACAGTTTTGGTACAAATGATAAAAAGATGCCTTTTCCCAACAGCTTTTGTTTAAGATACATAAACATGCCTTTTTACAAAACCTCATTTAACAAACGACAGGTGTAAATATTGCATTAATTAAGGACCATTTTCAGTGGCAGTTTAATCCACATGGTGGTTAATATTTCCAGCAGAAGGATAGTGTGTGGGGGGGAGGGGACTGAGTCAAAATAAACTAGTTTGTGTTAATGAAGAAACGTGTCACTCAGTGCAGCAAGGTTACAATCGGCTTTCTTGAGTAAGTTGATTTCTTTACCGTCATGTAAACGGGAAACCTGGTTCTGTAATCGGGGTAGGGGATTAAGGAAACCTGATTTCCCCGGGTAGATTTCTCCAGGAGAACACCAGTTTCTCTGCCATGTATATGTGCAACCAGATTTCTAATCAGCTTTCTACAAGAGCGCTTGTCCCAAAGACGAGCTCCAAGGTCAGTTGTGCGCATGTGACTGGAGGAAAAACAGGAAGTCAGTGGCATAAAGAGACGATTGTCAACATGGCGCACAGTAGTAGCACCTTGTTGGATGAATGTGTTTTGTCTTCTCTTTGCCATTATTAATTTCATGACTAATTGGGAAGCTATTGTTGTGATTTGCAGACGAAACATCACTAGAGAGACCAAAATACGAGCTTGATCGACCGGGTCCATCTTTGTTTATGGGAGGATGCAGTCGCATAGTGATGTCAGGCTTTCCAATTGCAGCTGATCATAAGCATAAATTTTATTGCCAAGTACTTAAAAAATACAAGGAATTTGTCTCTAGTTCAATTGCCCCCAATATGCACAACATAACAGAATAAATACAAAAAATATAAGTTAAAAAGCACAATAAATCTGTTGCACAATTACTGTACAAAACTGTGGCCATAAATTAGGTTGTTTGATTTGGAAAAGGACAGAAGATGGTAACATTTGTTTGTCTTCTTCCTATTTGAAGAAATTTACAAGCTTTCTCAGATGATGCCATTTAAATTGTATTAATCAGAAGCAACATCCTGTTGGCCTCTGAGCAAAACACATCAGGTAGTGACAATAAGTGTGAAGTACACAGTCTTTGTTTGACTTTTCCTCTGAAATGCCTTGTAAAGACTGAAGTATCCCTTTACACACATCTGAGCGCCTCTTGGTGAAAGACGAGCACTAACACTCTCCTGCCTCATCCGTTCACAGCTCCCCCTTTCTCAAGGTGTCAGTGCTTTATTTATTTAATTCTTTGTTTTGTTTCATTGTTTGTCATGTTCTCCATCACTTCCAACAGTTTGTGGTTAATGTATACAATTAAAAAAAATCTTTTCTTCCTTGTATCCAGTCTGCTGCTTAATCTCAGTTATTCTGCTTTATTTAGCTGTTTACAGGTTTTGGTGTTTGTTTGTTGTTCATGCTGACTCTTGTTTGTCTTTTATTGTTGGGTCTCATTGCACCTTGGTTTCTGAAACATTTCTGATTGTGTCCTAATGTTCACCCTGTGGTTTGCTACTTGTATTTGCTGCTTGTCTGTTTATTTGGGCATGTCTGACCAGTGTTCCTAGTCATCTGCTGTGAAAGGAAACTGGTCTGTAACTTGTTTTTTGACTCTGGTAACCTCCTCAGCCTCATTTACTTTGTTGCCTCCACCGCTGTCCTTAATTCTACCTTTGTTCTTCCTTTCCTCATTCTCTCTCTCCTGAAGTCCTAAAAGATATGTTATTTTGTGTTTAAGTCATTATCTTTGGTGCACCAGTTGTCAGACAAGATCATTTACTGTAAACCCATGTCCTTCTCTACCACGCTTACACCCTCAAAACGGGGAGAGCTCAGGATGTCATCATAAAGTTCTTTGTGCCCAGAAACACAAACGCTGACTCAGCTGAGACCATCTGTTGTGTATTTGAAGAAACAGCAGGCCCAGCCAGTAAAAAGGAAGACTCGGGTCCTTTTGATGGTTTTATCCGTAATCACTTTAGTGTTTTGGAAGATGTATGTTTATGAAAGAGTCACTCTTTAACTGAGCTCTGTCCTGAGCACACATTACACAGATGACTTCATGGAAGACAGACCTCTTCCTGAAAGGACCAGATTATATTTGCCGTGTGTGTATTTAGGTATTGAGCACATCTCATACAGATCATTTGGCCGAATGCTTACACAAACAGATATTGAACTAACTGGGTGACATTTTATAGGAGACTTGGATTGGGTGGCTGTCCCAGACCTTGTCTTGGCCTTGTCCCACCACTAGATGCTATAAACTATATTACATTCAGAAGTACTGTCTCAAGTTGGTCCCATGCTGCAGTTGTCATATTAAAGCCACAGGACGGTGTCCCCCCCCGCCCTAGCATTATGGACCATTCTTGATTTTAATTGTTTTTAATCTGTTTCCATGAACTCAAGACAAACACCATTCAAAAATAGTTTTCTTTGTCAAAACTATATGTTGTTCCCCAGTAACAAGGGCCACACGTGCAGTACCAGTAGAAGAACAATATCACTAACCAGGTCGTTCTCCTTTCACATTTGTAAACATTGTCAAAAATAACACTCGGAGCAGCTGCGCAACAAGAACACAGAAGCAGCACTTGCAAGGTGCCGCTATGTATTATTTGTTACAAAATAAACCATTCTAAGTAAAAGCACCACTGGTGGGCAGTGACTGGAGAAACATCTGGAACTGGTTTAAGAGCCACCTAAAAATAAACTGCAACAAAGTTCAAATAAATATGTTTTTTACAAACTTTTCACAGCGCTGTCCGCTCTACATTGGACCGAGGCAACATGACTACCTTTCCTTGGTATTATTTCATCGCTCTCAGCTGCTGCGGCCGCCATGACATGAGCTTGTTTGCTGGCAGAGCTCACACATGCAGGCGTTTCTAAGGAAACAATGATAGTTTACATCACTGCTGTCACATCAGAGAACTGCCGCTGCTGCCGTTTGATTGACAGCAGAGGAAGTGCTCATCTCAGTTGTGTGATGTATTTTCCCACATCATTTAAAAACACCCAGCCCAACAAAGCCAGTAGACTTCCTTCAAAAACACCCAGTTATCCTCCCTGTTGTCACACTATACTGACATGTAATTTATTCAGTATCCCAAGTCTGAAACACTGTATGGACTTTTACAGATTACGTTGTAGAGAGACAAGTGAAATGCAGCCAAATAGGCCTGTTGTATGAAGACAGCAAACCTGAAATACTGGACCAGTAGAAATCAAAAAGGAACATCTGGCCACAGTATTTGTAACACCTAAAATATTATGTTAAAAATCAAATCTCAGATGAGTGGCGTGACATTTTTTTTTACATTTGCTTCTTTGTAGTGTTTTATGCTTGTTTTATTAAAATTTGGGTGTTTTAACACATTTCTTTTGTTTCCCCCTTATTTTAATTTCAACTGTCATTTTAGTTGGTTTTTAGTTGTCTTGGAACTACAGGCCCACTCTAGCTGTTGAACTAACCCTCTCATGTTTATGCTTTTAAAATGACAGTGGTGATTAATGTGCACGTCTGTAGATAAACAAAGCTGTACTGCACTTTTAATATTTTGTGTCCAGGTTGTTAAATATATCATCTTTTGGACTTCGGGGGCTTTACAGGCTTCACTTTTTTCCATAATCGTCTTTATGTTGTCGTTCCCTCTGTTCCTCTCCATCTTCTTCTCCCCTTTCTTTTTTCTCTTTCCTGGTCTTGGTTCACTTTGAGTCACGGTGTCCAGACATGAAGCTGTAGACTAACTTGATTTTCTGTCTGTCTTTGTGTGCTTGTGCCATCGTTTCTCTCTGGCAGAGCGGCTGGGGCCCCTGGATGCCGGTCATCGCAGCGATGGTCGCCGTGACAGCAGCCGTCCTCTACCCCAACCTCTCCAAGAGCAGCTCCACCTAGGACACAAACACACACTCACGGAGCGCTGCGTGGAGAGCATCACTGCTTTACTTGTATAAAGTCTAATTGTACATAATTGTAGAGGGAATATAAGGTTGTGGTTTCTACAGAGGATTCAGATGCGTTTTAGTTTATTTTTTTCTGCGACGGGGAGTTTTGTTATTTTTATTCTCGGCTCTCTCTCAGCTGTGGTGGGGGCTTTTTGGTTTTTGTCTCTCTGCTGATTTCTGGTTAACAACATCTTTTCCAGCAGGCCGAACTTCCACATACAACACCTGCCCAACGTAACGCTCACACCTGTCCCATCATAAACAGACAGGATGGGGCGAACGCAGCACTTTCCAACAACCTCGGTGCAGTCAGGGGAACATAGTCCATAGTTATCACTGAAAACTGACAGAAGGAGCATCAGCACATTCTTCAGTATATTGAACTGGTTGCTGCAGTCTCCTAGTGGGTGGTGTTTACCTGCAGCTCCATCAGGACTGGTTGTAACTGAACAGACAGCCAAGACTGAGAGTTTCTGATATTCAGTGTCTTCACTGAGGAAGACCTGCAACACGCTCATTATCAAACCAGCTCCACGCCGGCTAACTAAACATGTCTGACGCTTTCTTCATGTCATTACTTTAGCTGCTGATGTTTGGTAGTACGCTCCAAATCTGTTAACCAAAATGTGGCAAATGTCCTTTTTTTTCTTTTTTCTTTTTTTTTTTTTTTTACAGTTATTGTGATTTATTATTATTATTATTATTACAGTGTTACTATTTTAAACGTGTTGAATCTGATCCAGATGTTCTGACAGCTTCTGCTCAGGTTTGATGCTGAATCACCAGCTGGGAAATGAAAGCATCATTACTCAGACTTGGTAGCTTGGTTCGGGGACTGTTGAAGGGTCCATGTCATTAACGCCCTCTGCTCATTAATCCAGACATGTTCAGGATAAACACAGTGCAGCTGTAGAGTAAATCTGTATCACATCAGACTAGAGCTGGTCTGAGTGTAATAAACAGTATCAGTTCTTCATGAAAATGACCTTCACAGTAACCTGTACTGTAGTTAACTGAACCCGAGCCTGTTGGAAAGCGCTCACGTAAAGGCGGTTTCAGGAAGTTCTGCCCTGCTCGCTTCTGGTTTTATTGAGCCATGTTGGATGTCTAACAGGCGTTTCTATGTTTTGTTTTTTTATTTTTGGGAGAGTTTGGGGTCGAAGTTGAAACTTGAAGCCAAATTATCAAAATGAGATTTTTTTTTTTCTTCCCTTTTTGGGCAAGGGTCACAGGAAACGGGGTTGAAGTGCCTCTGAACTTTGTAACAAACGCCACAGTTTGTGTATGTGTGTGGACAAACACACACATACACAAACTTTCTCTGACAAACACACACATACACACACTTGGTTTAACTGACTGTCAAAGGTTTGAGTGTGGAGAGAAGTTGTACATTGATAATCCACAATGTCTTCGCTATTTTTTCCAGAGCTTTCAACTTATGCTCATGTCTTTCATCAGCGATTAGTTAACGCATTTGGCCTCAGGTGATAATGGGGGGTTAAAAGCTCAGAAAATAGCTAGCACAGTAAGTGGACCTTGAGTTTAGATTATTGCTGTGGTTTCATCCCAGTAATTTGCATCAGCCGGATGATGATGTTTTTAGCCACGTTAGCAGCTCTTTGGCGACTGTTGGTTCAACATTCTGGTCCTGACTGAAGTACTGGATGGATCAAAGTTTGGCTCAAATGTTTGTTAATCTAGCGCCACCATCAGGTCCAAATAGCCTCTCATCCAACATTCCATGACATACCATAGCTCAAAAACTAGCAACTGAATTCAAAATGACCTCGTGCCAATATGCTATTGTTGGCTCTTATGCTAATGTTATGGCTGTTTAGTTAGCCATGTTGCATTTAGTGTTGCAGACCAAAATACGGCAATAATGGTCACTTGTGATGTCACGGTAAAACTTCCCTGCACACTGAAAAGTGTTTACTCATAGACCTCCAAAATGAAGAGACATATGTAAAACAATTGTCAGGACGCCTCCAGCTGAAGACAAGGTCAATAATTCTTGCATTAGGCGCTGAAAGTTTTAGATTTGTAAAAGCAACTTTGCGTTGTGCCAGTGGTGACGTCTGTGAGTCGCACAACACAGAACCATTCCTAAAGGCTAAAAAAGTTATTTGGCTTATGCGAATAGGTGGACATTTTGAGCCATCTTAGAGGCCGGTATCCACTTCATAACGCATCCACGATGTTGGTGCATTCCTTTCCTCATAAAACATTTGCGGGCCCTTTTTCAATCAAATAGTAAATTCTGCTTTGTTTACATTTTTGTCTGCTTGCTTGCACACTCCTCACCTTTGCAGGCCCTTCTGTCACATGTCCATTAGTGGAATAGTGAAACCTTTGACAGGAATGTGCTGCACCACATGCTTCTGCATGACATTCAAACAAAGCAGGGGCCCAAAAACAGCTCCTTAACGCAAACAGTGGCCAAAAACCCATTTAAGTTTGCCTAGATGTCGGCATGAATTACTGCTGACCCTCAAAGTCCAGCTTGTATTGACGAGCTGAGTCAGAGATGTCTTTTATTTGCTACCATACAGAGGCTAATAGTATTCATGTCTTAATTTGAGCTATTGCAAGGACCATTTTTCCAAGTTGTGAAAGTGTCTGAGGTTTAATTACGACCTGGAAACTTGTGGAAGCTCTGGATCATTAGACTTTGTGCTTAACTGGAATTGTTAAAAAGTTAATAGAGCCTAGGTAGTCTACCATACAGTAGGTCAGTCAAAGTTTCATTCAACACAAATGTTCTAGGTGTAGACCAACAACATCACGTTCGCCTGTGACAAACATCACCAGTTTTTATCCTCTCCAAACACACTGCAACATTTCAGGCCTTTGTGGAGATGCAGATGTTAAATTAGCCTATTTTATCTGTGTGTGTGTGTGTTGGTTCACACTCTAGACTCTTGAGCAGCGTTTATCAACATTCGTGTACTCTGTCTTGTCTTCGTGTTTTAAAAAAATAAAGACAACGAACAAATATTCCTGATGTTTAAAGCAAAACACTACAGTACAGAGAGAGAATTGTAAAATAAAATGTTATTGAATGAGCTACTAGACTTATTTTGTTAAAATTGTTTAGGCATATGAGGGAGCTATGTAGAGGATATGATGATGTACTGAATATGCAGAGCGATGTTTGGATTAAAGTTGTAGCAAGCTGACCCACCAGACCTGCTTCCAGCATCTTCATTCACCAACTTCACCCTGATGTTTATAATACTTACAAAGTACTTTACATACACGATTTCCCACTGGGGATCAATAAAGTCTGATCATTCTATTTGTTTTTTCTTTTTGATTAATCTGAATTTGAAAAGGAGGAGCACAGTAAATAGCACAAGGTTTGTCTCTTGGCATGTAGTGAGGTCCAAGTATGAAGTAGCAGAACATGGACATATTTAACATATTTGAGTTCAGTTGGTTTCTCATGTGCATCAGACAAAATGCCTGCAGATGTTGTACAGTCTCTGCTAAATATCAAAAACTAAATGGTTTCACATCAGGCCTTCAACCATGGTTTAACATGAACATGCCAAGATGATCCTGCTAATTGTCAGTCTGCTAATTCCAAACGAATTTTGTTTACCTTGTATTAAACAGCTAGCTTTTATTTTTTAAATAAAAGAATACTCTTAACTGGTTTATTATTCAAAACTGGCTACATGCAAAAATGTATGTGGTTACTTTCTACCACTGATTAAACCACAGAGAGGAGGTGTGTGTTATTTAATACAGACACAAAAGACTACACCATTAAACAGACATGCCTGAACCTGTGTGTGCATGATATTATCTGAGTAATGTCGAACATGCATCAATAATCCTGCTGTTACAACATAGCAAAGGAATTCAACAAGTCCTGCACTGATCTGTCTCTGTCACCTGAGCTCTGGTGTGTTCATGGCGTTTTCAGTGTCGATTGGTGACTAGGAAAAAGAACAGGAAGACAGGAGCTGAATACAGAGGGTAGAAGTGAGCATTGTTTTCTGATGTTGACTGATAATCACAAGCTTCTTAAAGGCCAGAGATGGGACGTCCACTGCAAACATGAACTTAGATCTATTGCCAATAAAAAAGATAATCAAGGAAAACAAGTGGCAGCATCACGAGGTTTTATATTGAATAAAAATAAGAGTGTATTTGCATATAACAATAAAACTTCAATGAAATTCCTGTTCTCAGTGGAAAATGGTGCAGTGTTTAGCACTGTCGCCTCACAGCAATAAGGTTCGGGGTTCGAGCCCCGGCTGACTCGGGGCCTTTCTGGGCGGAGTTTGCATGTTCTTCCTGTGGGTTCTCTCCAGCTTCCTCCCACAGTCCAAAGACATGCATCTTAGGTTGACTGGTGACTCTAAATTGCCCGTGTGAGTGTGTGTGGTGATTTGTCTACATGTCAGCCCTGTGACAGACTGGCGACCTGCCCAGGGTGGCCCCTGCCTCTCGCCCAGTGTCAGCTGGGATTGGCCCCGCCCCCCTGTGACCCTATTCAGGAATAAGTGGTATAGATAATGGATGGATGGATGGTGTACACTCATGTAGATTTGTTCTGAATTTGTTCTCCAGTTTATTCCTTTACTCAAATAAAAGTTGCCCTCACACTTCCCGTCTCTCTACATTGTCAAGGCAAATCTCCATTAACAATAACAATGAAATAAAAAAGAACTGGCAGCCATATTTCTGGGGGCCAATGAAACTGTGAAAAAGGTTCAACATGAACCTGAAGACGTATTTACAATTTTTATTTTCCTCATGCAGTGTGTTGTATTGTGTTTCCCCCAGACTGACAGAAGTAGAATGATGGAAGTGTGTCAGGACTCATTACTGAAGGTTCGCTTGTTCAGCAGATTAAATAGTGACTGCAAACAAACACAAACTGCATCATAGCAACTCAATTTGTTCACTTCTCAAATGTGACGAGATCAAAGTTTATTGATCTGTGTGAGTCTAAAGGTTAAAAAAAACACCCAACCAAACTGATTGGAAATAACAGATCAATAACACTGACAGAGGTGCTGTCTAATGTGAGATGTATCACTCTAATTGTATAAAACCAAAATAGAAAACTTCACACAACTTTAGATTTTTCCCTGAAAAATGAAAAAAAAAATTGCTCCTAACATAATGTAGACACAAAACACACCTCAGGATAATGTAACAATCAATCAGTCAATCAATCAAAACTTTATTTGTATTGCACCTTTTCTACAGGTGAACTCAGTGTTTTACATATGATGACAATAAAGCAGAATTAATGTGAACATTAAAAACAACAAAAACAAACAAACAATGAAAGTCACATGTACAACAATTTAAAAAATCATAAAAAATGCTAAATAGTAAAATTTAAATTTGGCTAAAATTACTTAAAAAGACTAAACTTTGATCTAATAACTAAAAATGTTTTTTCCTGAAGCATAAACCTGAAATAATCAAACAAATATATATTATGGTTCTCAGAAATCATGTTTTGTCCATCATGTGAGAAAACTACAGTACCCATGAGCCTCAGCTCTTGTTTATAAGTTTATAAACAAAACACAGAGCCACAATTGCTGAATTCAAACTTGATCCAAAACTAAAAAATGAATTCATCTACACTGTAGTTTGTGTTTTAATTTTTCTCAAGCCTAAAATCATTTGCCTTCATCATTAGGAATATTATATTGAAATAAGAAGATTAAATGTCAAAAGCATAACTGTGGTTTGTCATTTCAGTGTTTGTTATTGTTTTTGAAAATGAATGATTATGACTGTGTGTCTATAGGACCATGTTGATCCTCACTTTTTAAATCAAAGTACAGTAAAAGTACAACATCACACAAATAGTGTAAATATTTAAATTAATGACAATAATGAATAACATTTTTTAAAGCAAAAATTGACTGAACAATTGGGACAAACGTGTACTTTTTTACTTACTTTATTACTAATTAAATGGAAATGTTTTTGATTGAGTATTAATGTAAATATAAAAGCTAACTCTCCTCATTATGTTTTAGATTTTTATTCTGTATCACATTGGACTGTATTGTAGTACATATACATATGCCTATATAAACGTATATTGTGTTTTCTACATTTGTATTGAATTTAGCTTTTTTAGCCAAACTATAAAAACAACATCAAGGAGATATAAAACATTTAAAGATAAACAAAAAAAAGCAAGCAAAACGGGTGATGCAAAACAACTACATGACACAAACGGACTACAAATCTGTGAATCTTGCACCTACATGTGTACGAGAGGTGGGGGCCCAGGGCCCAGGGCCCCATTGTGCCACAATCCGTCCATGGTCACAAAAAAAGCATTTACATCGACCAGGGTGGTAAAACCAATGAAGACGCTGGACTCTCCGAGCTTTCAGAGCAGCACCTGAACGCAACAGCAGCCAGTTGGTCTCAGTGCGGTTCAGAGAAAACTTCAAACCGACTTGAGCAGGGACGGAAACGCGCTCACAGATCCGCTCTCTGTCACGTTTAGCTCTAGTCCGAGCACGAAGAGACGAAATAACTGAGAAACGAGCCGTTAAAGATGCCGGCCACAGAGAAGGACCTGGCTGAGGACGCTCCGTGGAAGAAGATCCAGCAGAACACCTTCACCCGCTGGATCAACGAGCACCTGAAGTGCGTCAACAAACGGATCGTGGACCTGCAGCTGGACTTGGGCGACGGCCTGAGGCTCATCGCCCTGCTGGAGGTCCTCAGCCACAAGAGCATGCTGAGAAAGTACCACCAGAGGCCCAACTTCAGGCAGATGAAACTGGAAAACGTGTCGGTGGCACTGGAGTTTCTGGAGAAAGAGAACATCAAGCTGGTCTCCATAGGTGAGTTCGTGCGGCCCATTCATTCCTCTGGACGCTTATTTGAGGCACCAAAACACCCAGTATGTGGCCCCCAGATCGGTTTGCCTGTTAATGAAGAGTCTACCCATGAAAGGGAGACTGGAATTACTAATATTACATGTCCCAGTACAGGTTCTCCCCAGTTTTCCCAGTTTATAGCCTCAAAACACGGTTTTATTTCATGGAAAGTACAAACTGCCATTCATAATGTGGTTATTTAAAGGCCCGTTGTTTTTCCACATAAATTAAAAATATAATTCGTTTCTGCAAATGTTGTTTCCTTAATCTGGTAGACCTACGCTTCCATTCGGCATGTATGTAGCAACCATAGAAACACATTTTTTCTTTGAAAATCAGAGGTTTTTATGTTGTTCAGCCGTTTCTGCCGCCGCCCACCTGGCTGCATTAAGCTAGGTGAGAGGGACAACAACGGTCGTAGGGAGTCATAGAAGATGATCACTGTCAAAGTTGGTTTATAAAAAACGTTTGCTGTTTAAACTGTTATGTTATATCAAAGTAAAGAGCATCATGTTACGCCTTTAAAAACCTTGATTTACGTTTGTATAAAGTTGGGTATTTGCACTTTTACTGGAGACCGAAGTCCAGCCTTTACCTTTGTCCTTTCATTTGTATGGACGTTTCTCGTGTTGTCCCATATTTTTTACTCTCACATTAGTCACATTAGCCTGTTAGTGCATAGTCTAAGTTTGGTCGAAGATGCAGTGCTACTTTAAATTTGTGTTCTAATTAGATTTATTTCCCATTTCAGGCAGTTTGGTTTCTTTTAGCTCCTGTAGATGCAGCACCATGTGTGACAGGTTTTCCTAACCAAACCGTGTTTTAGAAACCTTCAGTTTAGTTCGCCTGGCTAATCCGCCAAATTGGAACATTATATAATTTTCCTAAGTTTGATTTTGTAATTGCAACGTACTTTTCTTAAAATCGGCATAACTTAATCAAAAAATAGGCCACCAATTTGCAGAAAATTATACACCTTTGCAAACACTTAGGGGAAGAACTGATTTAGGAAGCTGTGAAAATCAGTCATATCAGTCATGCAGTGGGTGTAGCGTCTACAGGTGACACCACCAGTGTGTGTTTTAATGAGCTGCCTCCAACGTGGGGGAGGACACACACCTGTGGCTTCAGGTCTCCTCGGTTTGGGCACCAGAGGAAAATATTTCACCCTCCTTAACCCCAGATTTCACAATGTCACAGCCAAATGTTGTTAACAAGGCTTGTCAGCTGTATGAGTTACCATGATCAGATATTAATGGTTCTTTTTATAACAAGCTGCTTGTTGTTGTGTAGCTGTTGTAGGTAAATTAGCACATATCCAGTCTGTTTTGTTGTTTGGCTTCCACTCTGAATGCACAATGCTGACAGATAACCGTACATGTATTTTGCTGAATAAATGAGCTTTTTGACAAAGTTTTTTTTAATTGTTCTAGATTCATTTTTTTGCAAACAACAAACAATTTTTTTTTAATGGGTTGATGATGGAAACTGCTTTTAGGATTCTGATAGACACGTTATCCATTGCTTATTTTCCCGAGAATTAAGAGAAAATACAAAGCTGCCTTTATTCATTCACAGGTGAAAATCATTATGCTGTCTTTTCTGTGTGTTTCTAAATGTGTGGCTTTAATTGTATTGTCTGTAGTGCTTATAGCTTGGAATGAAGTCTACGCTGTATGCTGTCATTAGTGCTCCTGTTTTGTGCAAGCACTTTGCTTGCTTATTTTTGAGTTCTTGAGCAGTTGAGCACACCCTCATTTAGTCTGAGCATGCTACCTCAAGCTTCTCTGTGGTGTTAGGACCAGTCCACAAGCTCCATCCATTCTTTCCACCCGTAATCCTCATTGTTTTGTTGCAGTTTCTTTAATATTCTCTTGTTGGAGACATTCTTTGCTGAATTGGAGCAGCCCTTCCTCTCGGATAGAGAGGTTAACTGATCTACAGGAGGGTCAGAGGTCAGAACACGACTGTAGGCACAGCCTCGGTCTGCAGCTATTGGTGTCTGCGCAGGTCTGCCCTCCATCAGCTGTTCCGTCAACAAGCTGATGGAACAATTTACACACACACTGTCATTTCTGTGGTTAGAGCCAGGTGTGTCTGTTTGTGCAGTGATGGATGGTTCGGAGCTCAGGACAAACTGTGTGTGGCTGGTTTTGGGCCTTTTATGGCTCCGTACGCATGTGGACAGCTCCTCAGACTCAGTCATGTCACTTAAATCTGACTTAAAACAGAAACTGGTGCTAAGGGACTGTTCCAGTACTCACTCTAATACATGTGAATCTAGAACCTGGTTTAGAGTCGACTGCACATGATCTCTGCCCTTTACTCTACTCCGCTAGCACCTGAAGCTAGCGTCGTAGTGTAAAGGGCAGAAATCAGTTGACTCTTGTCTTACGTCAGATGCTCTAAAAACTGATAACTGTTCTTTGACAAAAGATGGACCTCCACATTTTTGGTGAGAGACTTGTCACCTACTGCAGCAGTGTGGCTCACTTTAATAGTTTTCTGGCAACAATGGAGGTCTACGGCACAGACTTGTAAGCTAAACCAGGTCCAGGGCTCGCAGATGTTATGGTGACTAAATGAAATTCATTGTTAGTTTCAGTCTCTGGATCAGATCTGTGGAAAACAAAAAACACATGGAAAATCACTGGCTTTGTCCTTAAAGTGTGTGTTTACGAGCCTGCAGATCATAGACAACGGTGCCCCACATCAGGAAAATGGCAAACGCACACTTGAGGCACACATCTGGTGTTGCTTTAAAGTGGTATTCAGAGCCAAGTGTATACCGCCGTTCACCACGGCCTGCTGCACCATACCAGCTGTTGGTAGTCGTGACCTCATAGGCTGATTGTAGTTTTAATCAACCAACGTAAATATTAAATATCTTTCAAATAGTTTGTGAAACATTTCATCAGACACGCACCAAATAATAATGTCTTTATATACATTAAAACTACTAAGGCCTCTTCGCTCTGGCAGCGTCGGTCTCAGACTTTTAGCTGCCGAGAGCTCCTCGTCCATGGCCGACTGTTTGAAATAACTACTCATGGCTTGAAGAACACTTCTGACCTTGGCTATGTGGCAGGCGGGGCTAATTTACAGACCGTACTTTGACAACTCAGGATATTAAAAGCTGGAATAACAACAGACGGGCTGTAGGCAGCAGAGTGTCATGGAGGGGGGCGTGTAACTGAGAGACACCACGTCCTGTCCCACTGTCACTGGATTTACCAGACAGTGTGGAGACACTAGGGAAGTGCCGATACCAAAAACCCACAGCACCATATTTATCATGAAATTTAAAACTAAAGTAAAAAGATGACTTGAAAAAAATGCCCCTCTTCCCCTGACCACCGGGGGCACTATTGAGGGTTTCTGCTTGGCTCACCACAACAAGGAGAAGACACCAAATACACTAAGACAAGCCACATAATGTGAGATTTGTGTTTTACTGGAGGCGTTTCAAACATCGTGCTTTACTTTTTCAAAAGGAAAACTGTTGTCTAAGTGGTTGGTTTTGCATGTGTGCGTCTGAATTGTTTGCCCAACTCTAAAGTGTAACGCACAGCTGCCTGCTGACAGTTTCGGGGAGATGCATCTTTGACTGAGTCTCGCAAATACCACAAGTGTTGGTGTTTGGCATGGAAATGAATCTGAACTGAGCTCATGAGTTGTATCGGCTGCTGTTGTGAGACTCTCAGAGCACCGGAGTTCACAAGACTGGTTTTCTGGACTCACAGGCTTTTCTGCTTTATCAGATGTACTAAATTCTCTCGATGACCTCTGGGTCAGGAAAACCCAGCCAGGCCGGGTGTGAAACTGTCACAGAGGGTGCTTGGCAATGGGAGTGTGTTTAGTAATGTAAAAGTGTGGAAATTGGATTTTTCCACAGTAGAAAGGAAATGACCGGGTGGGTGGGACACGCACATAGTGAGGCAGTGCCGGTCTTATTTTGAGAGATGAACCAGTACCAGTCCGTGAGATCACAAAACACTGCTATGATTCAATTCTAAAGAAAACAAGACACACTAGGTGTTTGGTTTATAGGACTTTTTGATATCTCTCTATATATTATAGTTAATATTCATTAGCACTGAAACAATTCATTGATTAGTCAGAGTCAAAAAATATTCTGCAACTTTTCAATAATGGAATAATCATATGGTTTTATTTAGTAACTTTGAACTAGCCCAACTGAACCGGACCACACTGAACTGAACCTGTATCTTTACTCTTTCTGGTGTTTAATGATCATCACAGCGTCCACACGTCTGTTAGCCTGGCTACAGGCTTGTGAGCAGGGTGTGTCTCTCCAGGTGATTAACTGATGTGGGCCTGTTGCTGTCATGTAGTGTTATACATGTAATATCCTGATAAACAGTTGCTTCAGTGTCGCTGTGTTTTGCACATCAGAACAGTATAGCTCTTATTTTGTAACATGCAAACAGGACAAAAAAACGGAGTCTGGGCCCACTGGCAGGGGTCCAACGGAGTCTCACAGGTGGTGTTGGTTTGTCAGATACCTCACCTCCATGAAAGGAGGTGAGGGGCAGAGAGAGGGCGAGGGAGGAGTCGTGGGAAGGAAACGGCTGCTCTTTTCGGACAGAGTGGTGTAACTCAGCGTCTCCTGTTTGTGTGTGTTAATGGTCAGCTGTGGTAGCAACACTGAGGCAGGAACACAGAACATGTTCAGCTTCCACTTAGAGACGATGCACAATCCACATTAAAGCATTTCATGTTTTGTTTTGCATTTTCAGTTCCCAGTCTCTGCGCTGCTGTTCCTTGAATTTCAGTCAAACTGGTTGTTCCACTACACTGTGCTGCTTTCACTGTCTGCTGGGAGATCTGAGTCATAAGAAGCTGCAGGTCATCCTCCTCAACATGTACTTCACGTTTCCTTCACATCGACTTTACCACATTTGTGGGGTCCCACACACTGCAGAGAACAGCCTGATTTCTAAAAATAATTTAAACTACTTTTTTAAAGCGAATTGACTTTCTCAGACTGGTAAATAGTATTTAGGTGCATTTGGTGAATGTGACTAAAATTACCATAAAGCATTGTTACACCAAATAAGGAAGTTACACAGTATGGACGAATGTAAATTAATTTTGTTTGCCAACACATCACAAGCTGGTTAGACAAGCAAACTGTTTAAAACTCAATAACAGTGGGATTTAGGAATGTGGTGCATAGAAGGAATTGTCAGCACCAACAGCACATGTATAAAACCTTAAGTCTGTTTTAGGTGCTACAGATGATAAACACCTTCATTATCAATGAGTCTGAATGTTTTGTTTTTTTTTCTGGAGCCGTTGGCTTCTCATGCAGCCAGTGTGTGTGTGTGTGTGTGTGTGTGTGTGAGAGAGCGAGAGAGAGAGACACACACACACACACACCTTCAAAGGGCTGTTTGAGTGTCCTCACAAAGATAGCTTTACAGACGTGTGTGGTGTTAGCGGTGCATTGCAGTCATAATAACTAAAGGCTTTATCACTTTGAGATTGCAAAATTGTGTGTGTGTGTGTGTGTGTGCATTTACCTGTTTGAAAGTTGCCCAGTGTGTTGAGCAACGTGTGTGACTGCTGCATAAAAAAAGGGTGTTGGCCATCCGCCTGTGCAGACAGGTGTGTTGCATCATGGCTGAAGTGGAATTTCAGTCTGATACATTGATTAACCCAGTTTCAACACTAAACAACACAGTCAGAGCAAAACATTTAGTTGATAACATGTTGATTATTGGAGGGGCAGGCAGATGGATGGCCGGTGCCCGTCCCGTGTGAAACTGTGTGTGCGTCCACCCGATGAATAGGTTCAATGTTCACTCTCCTTTCGGCTCTGGTTTGACCTCCTCCCTCTCCTGAGAAAAATGTCAGGCTCCTCAGCTGCAGCTCTTCCACTGTGCTCACCAGCTCTGCCTTTGTCTGTCAGATTGTTCGGTGGTGGACAGGTAGTGAACCGAGGGTTTATCAGATGACACTGAATGGAAACGGCAGAGACAGAATCAAACAGTAAATGTGCTCTAAAAACTAAATTATGAGCTGAGAGAGACTAAAAGTTTGGTGCTGTATGATGTGAATGTTACTGAAAACAAAGATGAGAAATACCATAAACTACAGTAGGTCTATCACTTTGAAGCAGCTCTAACCAACATTTTTACAATATATCACAATGTGAAAAGAGTCACTTGTAATGATGAAGCTCAGCTGAATCTACAGCTCCTCTCAGCTTCATGGACCTTTATAGTAAGCCATTATTTAGCTGGCTGCTCCAAGCCTTTACTGCTTTGGTTTGCTCTCATAATGCTGCAGCGGTTTCCAGATGCTGTAAAAGCCACTGTCCACTACCTGCCCAGCACCAAGCAGCAGCTAGGCAGAGATACCACCTAGCTGGTGAAAGCAGAGCATTTCACAGCTGAAGAACCTGATGTTTCCCTCAGGAGTTGGTGGAGACTAAAACCAGAGCCAAGAGAGTGACGTTTGGACATGTATTTGTGAGATGACCAGAAACACGACTCCCAAGGAACGATGATGTTGTTGTAAAACTGCTGTTTGCTATGTTCACCATATCGGTTTAAAATGTCGCGGCTTGATTTCACTGCCCCCAAGGATCCAAAACAAATCAGCTTTTGCATGTGAAAGCACGCAGTGTGTAACTCCAGCAATTAGTTTTCCCACCCCCGGCCACAACCTGTGGGGCTTTCAGAGAAGATCTCCAGCAAGAAAGCACTTGCCACAGAAGTATTGTAGACAAGTTTTTTTTTTTTTTTTTTTTTGCCCTAAATTAAATTTCCACTTTTCTAATTGCCTGGACTGAGTTTCCCTGCCACTGCGCCCCTGCTCATAATGCTGTCCTCCCTCCGTGTGTGAAGAAGCAGGTAAAAACATCGACAACAGGCCCGACAGGATCTGTAGCTTTCAGTTGTGACCTTAATCAGATGGCAAAAACGCACACAGTTGACCTGCAGTGCTTTCAGGCTGCGTTTTTGTGTGAAGTGACTCGTGTTCAGAGTTTAGAAAAGCTTTTTCAGATTTTCACTGAAGTGACTGAAATTTGGATCTGTGTTGTTCACGTATAAACATATCTATTACAGTTTATCTAGTGGTACTGATTCAGTCTAAGCCCTTTTCATTAAAGGCTTTTTAGCTCTTTGTTTCTCTAAACATTGTTTGCTTATTCCTACTGCAATAGGAATTGTGTTTTGACTATTGGCAGGCCACTAAGGCTGCTCAGTGTCCAAAAATACTCAAACCAAACCCCGAAGTCTGAAGGCAACTGGCTCAGCTTTTCTACAGCACAAGGTTCTGGCCCATCAGATTCATGAACCGACATGTTCCTGGTGGATTAGTTAAACTACCGCCATAAACAAGGAATTTCTGCTGTGTCTTGGTGATTGTGGGAACAGAGGATAAAATGATTTTCACTTTTCCAAGTTGTAAAATCCTGTCTCCTGGTATTATAAACGGTGGTGGAGTGTTTTCACATCTCGTCGGCGGTGAGGCTGTTAAATAAAAGCCTAATATAAATACTAAATACATTGTAGGCTACCCAGTTTTTACCATCTCAGCTCCTTTAGTTTGCACCCAACTACAGTAGCGGGGATGAAAATGGTCAATAGCATATCATGATAATCTGTCCATCCATTATCTATACCGCTTATCCTCAAGAGGGTAACGTGGGGCTTGAGCCGATCCCAGCAGACACCGGGCAAGAGGCGGGGTCCACCCTGGACAGGTCGCCAGTCTATCACAGGGCTGACACGTAGACAAACAGCTACACACACACTCACACTCACTCCTACAGGCAATTTAGAGTCACCAGTCAACCTAAGCTGCATGTCTTTGGACTGTGGGAGGAAGGTTGGAGGTTTGAACTTTAAGGCTAGTCAGTTGCATCCATATTTGTTTTGGTACAAGGCCACGTGAGAATTGGAGTAATCTCATAGGATTTACAGGCTCGTTTGCTGTCAGACGTTCATCATTACAGACTTAAGTGTGTGTTTACTCATTCATAAGCTCCCTGCTCCTTCCAAACTGTCGAGGATTAGAAATCTGTGCAGGTTTGTGAAAAGTCTCTGATGGTTTCAGCCAGTCTTCCAGTGTGTTCCTGCTTTAACATGCAGAACAGACGGCTCATGACATCACGCCGCCTGCAGCTTATTCACTGCTGGTTCTGTGACTTATTAACTGACTGAGAGGCTACTGCTCCTGCAAGCGTGCACACACACACACACACTTTGTCTCTTTCACACACACACCCGCATCCTTGCTTTCACTCTCTCTATCGGCTGCCCATCTCCATGGCGATGTGTGTCAACAACAGTCTCGTCCAGCTCGGCTCGCTGAACTCAGACAGCTGATGGATGTTTGCTCTCAGTCTAACAGGAGGTGTGTGTGTGTGTGTGTGTGTGTGTGTGCGCGCAGGGTACCAGGTTGTGGTTTAAAAATTCAAGCTTCCCTACATTTTTGCTGCTACTTGGACGTGTTGGTTTTTGCTTTGACTTTTGTGTCATGAGAGATTGATTTAGTTGTTTGTCCTGAGGTGGTTGTATCTCCATCTGGATTAACTTGGTATCAAACAGGTTGGTGATGTGCTGGTTTACCGTTTGTCCTGAAACAAAGATGAAGGAGCTTCGATAGCTCAAACGTACCCTCACTTTTAAACAGGGAAGTCATCGTTGTTTGTGTTCATGATCTTGTGCTGCTGTCTTCGTTTATGGTTCAGAGATGATTTTATGTAGGTAACTGAACAGTCAAACATTTTGTTGCCACTTGGTCGATAGAGAGACAGAACACGGTGTTCTGGCCTGTTTGGTGTCTTCAAGTGGGCGTTTACCCAAATGTATCGCAATCTACAAATGAGAATGTGAATAGATGCACATTTCCAATCACAAGCACTATACGAAACAATTTAGAAAACCTGATGTATCATTTTGAGACGTGTTAAAACAGTAGCTCCACACAGGTCTCTCTTCAGTGGACGTTTAAGTCCCATGGTTTGAGGACATCATGATTAAGTCTCCATTGCACTTACTTTTCCACCTCATGCAAAACTTAATTTGTGGCTTTTCCATTTTTTCCCTTTTTTTTTTTTCCATGCACAAAAACGGCTCCATTAAAACGAATAACATTATAAATTTTGTGTGTGTAACATACTTGGCCAAGTAAAGGTGATTACTATAATAAATCTTGCAGAACAAAGCTCCAGTGAGCTGGGAAGTTTGGTTTCTGTTTCAGTGATTGTGATGAGTTCTGTAGCCGAAGCTGACACAGCTCGGGTCCATTTGGATCCACTAGGGTACTGACACAGACCCGGTTCGACTCTGGTTCCTGTTCCTTTGTTCCCCAGAAGGAAGTGGACCTGTGAAGATGTCCATCTAGAGGCCTCACAAAAACCAGATAAAAAAAAAAAAAGTTTCAGCTGAAATGGATGTGGCAGAATCGTCTTTCACTTTCATCACAGTAAAAAACAGTCGGTGTAAAGACGGAGGAGGAGTGGCCACACAGGAGTGATTGGCAGCAGGGGGGAGAGAAGCAAGGTCAGCACAGGATGACCCACATTCCACCTGTTGTCATGACAACCTCAGTAAACAAAGTTGGCGATTGGCTGGAGTCGACTGGGTGGGTTTGACCTTGATGAAGAAGCATCACATGACTTCAGTGCTGTGTTCAGGTCCTGTGAGAAAGACGAGAGATAAGAGAACATCTGAGGCGACAATAGAAAACCTGGCGCTGCTTAAAGTGAAAGTGATTTTATTTATTCATGGTTTAGACCTTGAACTCGTTGTGGGCTCCGTTTGCTGTACACAGTCTCTGATTATCTTCAAATCACAGATTACACAAGGCTACTGGAAAACAGTAAGCACAGCAGATTAACACAACTATCTGTGAACAAGTCCAGTCTTGTGGAGGTTGTTTTCCCAAGCATCCATATTAAATCTGTAAAACATTAGCCGCCTTTGAATGGACCCTTGTATTTAACTAATAATCTGAATAATATCCCAGTCAGGAAAACAATTTGCATCATGTAACCACATCAGTCGAAACAGACCTCGGCCCGATCCGGGCTAATCGGAAAGAAAATTTGATCAGAATGAGAGGGGTGTTTCAAATCTTTGATAATCCGTTCAATATTTTTCTTCTTTTGTGATTTGTATTGTTTTATGGACTCTTGGTCCTTAATAAAGCATTCATTCATTCATTCAATAGGAAAATGATGATAAACACATGATCCAATTGTTTCTCCCTTGTTGGAATAAATATATCTTTTCTGTGCATGTTTGCCCCATGTGGGCTTAATATTAAGTGACGTGATGAGTTCCAGGAGGGACAGAAATATGGTGGCAGCAAAACAAAATCGATCTGTGGCCATAGGTGAACCTCTGTATGAAGTGACTTGTTTGAAAGTCACAGAATTCAGTTAAAAAAAAAAAAAAAAAACACAAGTAGATGCAAAATGACCACAAACAACCTCTAAATATCCACAACGACAGACAAAACCACTACACCGAGCAGGGCCATAGACACAAAAGGACTGCAAAGACAGAACTACAAAACTAACATTACAAATAGACAGAAAACTAATACAAAGGCATGGAAACTGTCCTTAAAGAGACACAGAACGACTACAAATATTGCATCATTTTTGTCATTTTCTATGTCGTCTGAAGGTCCTGTATGGGGGGTGGAGGGCCGTTGACCTGTCTGTGCACAGGGCCCTATTTTCTCATAATCAGTTCATGCATAAATGTTTGTGGTGATATTGAGCAGTTTGACCTGTCAGGGGTGTAAATACGGTGTAAAGACAATTCATCCATTAGTTGTAGAGATACTTCAGTGTGGACCACAGGCGGAGCGACTAATGTCCACAAACACAGGGTTTGTTGGTCTGTTTAGACAAACTTCTAAAGAAAAAAAAAAAAATTCACAATGATAATATTGGCATGAACTGTGCAAAACCACCAAAGTTCATGATTAGTATTCCTTGCATTTGGAAACTGCAGCCATAGGTTGAATACCAAGATCTCCCATGTCTCTTTAGTCATGTTTGAATTGGCCCTGTTCTCTGTCTCACTCGGTCACACATCGAAACCTCACAGCTCCTTCACTCCTCACAGTAACCCGTTTGTTACTGGGCTGTTTTGTTCTTTCTTTTCTTTCATCTGGTTCAGTTCTTGGGTTTCACTCCTCCAGGAGGAAAAAAAACATCATAGCTGCTGTCATATTTGTGGCTCCGGCCTCCGCGCTCTGCTTTGGTTTTTACTGTAAACCTTGTTACTGCAGCTCAGTCGAGCTGTGTCAGCTGGTAAAAGAACAGATGAAATGGGATTCCCAGTTTCAGGTCCCTGTTTACAGCTTCTGTCCAGATGACCAGGGCTTACATCAGGTCACAAGTCGTGTTGAGGCTAGAAAACTAGACCGATGTGATGCTAGCTGCTTTTTAGTTGTTTGCTGTTTTGATTCTCCACTGTGACGAATGGTTTTGGAGGAATTAAAGAGTTTGACTTGCAGTGTTGGAATAGAAAACACATTTCTGGGGGAACAGCAAAACTGCTTTTAGGTTACAACGCACACATCAACAAACAGAGCTCGTGTTAAGACTCTAAAACCATCGGTGCAACAAAAACCAACAAATTCCTTCCGTCTTCCTCATTTGTTTGAACTGACAAACATTAAACCAGGCTATGAAACAGATCCTGGGGTTATTTTGGAAACTAGATTACAGTCATCAGGCTGCGGTGCAACTGTAAGCATGTCTTTTGTGAAGTAAGCTTCATAAATAATGATTACTTTTGTCAGATTTCAGGTTTAATGTATAGCTTTCAAGTTGCAAAAGCTCTGATTTTATGTGTGACTGTAGAACAGTAAAACATTTACTGAAAGATTTCCTGCTTATAGGGCTGTGATGTAGGTGGGGAAGCATTTTCATCATTCTTTATTCCCATTTTTACTTTTTTCTTTAAATGATAATCCTTTGTCACTTAACATGGGACGCGTTCAGGATGATGTCACAGCCTCCTGTGTTATGACCACCGGTTTTAGTTACTTCACATTTGTTTCTATGAAGTTATAATGTTTTGACGTGTTAAATTGGTGGGCGGCTCTAAATGCTACAATACCCAGACGGGCATTGAGACGGGTGATTGCAGATAAACGCTGCGATGGCAGCATCATGGACGTTGTTAGATCTGTCCGCTGTTTTTACAGTGTAAGCACTGTTTGTGCATAATCTATTTATTTAGCAGTTGCACCCAGTTCGACCTTTGAAAAAATTAAGTCACGCCTTAAATAAATTTAGTCACAAAATGCAAGTGATCGGTTGCAGTCTGGAGTCCTGATCCAGAAGGAAGGAGGCCACATCTGAATCCAGTGTGAGTCCTCTGGCTGCTTTTAACCCTCTTCAAGTCAAACAGCCAAACCCATGTTAACTCTGGTTGCTGCTCTTTCTTTGTCCCCCTCTCTCTGTGCTAAAGGTGCCACCTCTTCACTCTGGCTGCTGCTCACTCAGACTTTTAGCTGCTGAGAGCTCCTGTATGGCTGTTTGACATGACTGCTCGACTACTCGTGGTTTGAAAAACCCTTCTTCTAACCTTGGCTAGGCGGCAGGCAGGGCTGAGGTACCGACCGTACTTTGACAACACAGGGTGGAGAAGCTGGGATAACAACAGAAGAGCTGTAGGCAGCAGAGGGTCATGGAGGGGGCTGTAGCTGAGAGACACCACGCCCTGTCCCATTTTGACTGGACAGATGTTGTGTAGAACCTTAGATAATGCACCTTTAAAATGAAGTACATGATGAAACAAACACAAACCTACATTAGTGTTGAGTCTCCACTGAGTACAACATCAGTACTGTTGGACCCTGAGCACCTCATTATCATGCCTCAGGTGCCATTGGTTTACACTGTCCTAGTGTCCTGTAGCACTTTTTGTTTAATGCTTTTTCCCCTTCTGTGTGTGTTTTTATACACTATTTGTTGCGTTTCTGGATTTTGTTGTTGTGTTTTGCTTCATGCTTTGACTCTTGTAAGTGCTTTGTCTTTAGGGGCCACTGTACAGCACCGTTCGACGTTTTAATGTGTTTATCCTTCGCTGCGTCCCCCCCCACCACCACCACCACCACACTACTGGGCTGTATGCAGCACAACACACAGAGCCTCTGTGTGGCTGCACAGAAGGTAACATGAGAAAGGCAGGATATAAACTTACACACCTCCTCTTTGCAGTGAAAGCTCCTTTGTTGCTTTCAGGTCTTTGTGCTGTTTTTTTTTCCAATGTGAGGCTTAAAGAACCAAATGCCACCTGAAATCAGCTTTGAGCAACAGATTTGTTACAGCAGGTCTGATTCTTTCATGTCTATTAAAGTGATTGTTTTATCTCCTATCTGTTCGTTAAATATGAGGCTACAGCACCAAGAGTGTAATAAATGGGAAACAGCCTGTCCAAAGGCGACAAAGTCCACCCAGCACGTCATACTCTACATTGAACCTGTTCAATTTTTGTTTGTTCAAACTACAGAATTTTAAAATGCCAGTTTGCCGTTGTATAGGTGGGTTATGTGTACGCTCTCTCATCACCAAAAACTTTGGCGCTGGTTACCTGTTCACTGCACAGAGCCAAGTCACTTACCTACACTTTTGTTTTTGTACGGTCTAAACAAATGAGGTATGAGTTTTACAGAAGGTAGATTTGCTTCCTTTTTTTGGTTGGTGTTGGACAGGACCAGCTGTTTCCACTCTTTGTGCTAAGCTATGCTAACTGGCTGCAGGCTGAGGTCTTGTTTACTGTCCTGGCGTGAGAGAGGTGTTGATCTTTAGCTCTAACTCGGACAGAAAGTTAATTTCATTTATCAGGATTTTCACTTAACTTTACAGACAAGCGGAGGTAAATGGAAATTTGTTTTGCGGTGGTAACATCACATGAAGGAAAAAAAAAAGCATAATACGCAGACACACGCCTGCCTTTGTTGCTTTGTCACTACCCGTCATCCTGTTGTCTCACAGCACACATTCATGTCTTTATGAGGCTGAATTGCTGTCATCGTGTTGCTGGTGTCATTGTGATCTGGTGCCGAGCGGTCTTTGTGGAGTGTGTAATCTCACACACACACACACACACACACACACACACATACACCTGTTGTGTGACTGGAGATGCAGCAGATGTGCCACAGTTCAGGAGCTTGAGACTTCATTGATCACTAAATAATTGGTTAATGATGATCAGACTGATGCAAAAACGAGAGATTGACAGAACGTGTTTCCTGGGGCTGGGAAACCATCGCAACTAAATGTCTAACAACAAACCATCTCCTAACCTAACCCTAAAACTAAGTCTGAACCCTCAGGCAGCTTTTTGAAGCTAAAATGTCCTCAGTGAAGGTTCCTAACTACAGTTTGCCCACAGAAACCGAGAAAGATGCCAGTTCCCACCATGGAAATCACTGAACCTTAGGGCCCCGCTGGGATTGAGGTTAGGTGTTAGGCAAGTAGTGGTCATCATCCAGATTAAGGAAAGCCCCCGGGAAATTAATGGAAGTCGATGTAAAGTCCCTACGAGTGATGAGACAAAGATGTGTGTGTGTGTGTGTGTGTGTGGTTGTGGCTGCGCTGGTGCATTGCCGATTCATTTTTATTCCACTTCTCACTCGATTATGTTCATCATCTCTTACTTCTCATGATTTTTTGCTTTTCATTCTCGTTTCCTTTTTCAGTTTTACTTCCTCAGTATTTTTGTGGCATTGCCCAAAAGTAGGACATCATAGTGAGAACGTTCAAGTAATGCAGTCTGGCATCAACAGCCCATACTAGTTTATAGTCGTACTCTTTTATTAGATAGTTCATTTAAACCTAAAATATCTTCTTTTTTTTCTGAGGCAGCAGAAACAAGTTAAAATGTTACTTGCGATCAGTTGCTGATTTATAGATCTACATTGGCATTCATTTGCAGTCACGTTACTGTATTCTCTATATTCTCCTTCAGTTTTCCTCCTCTTTTTGCTTTGTTTTTGGTCTCCACCATCTCCTGAGGGAAATCTCTGGCTCGTCAGCTGCTAAATGCCCCGCTGTGTTCACCAGCTAATTGAAAGCTGTGCCTGTCTCCTGTTTGATGCTGGAAAATTACATGATGAGAGTGAAACAAATGGGCACAAAACATGGATTTCAGCTGATAATGGTCTGTGTTGTAGGATCATTACACAAGTGACTGTTTTCACACTGTTTTCACATTGTCATTTGATACGTTATTACAAAAATATCTGTTAGAGCCACTTTAAATATTTCACTATTTTAGCCTTTTTAGGGCTGCAACAAAAATATATCATCTTGATTAATTGCTGATTATTATCTCGGTTAATCAATTAACTGAAAATGGTGAAAATTCCCCTCAGGGTTTCCAAAAGTACAGGGCGACATCATTAGTTGATCCTCCCTCTCAGTGGGGGAAATATTTGGCATTTTTGCATAAAATGACTTGAACGATTAATCAGTTACCGAAATGGTTAGGATTAGTCTTATTGATTATCTATGATTTGAACTTTAGACGAAGCCCTTCTATGAGTGCATGTGTTTAGGTAACACTTTGAGAACCTGAGCTTCTCATGTTCAGTTCTTCTCTGGGTTTTCTTCCACAGTGAAATTTTATAACATTTTGTCATGTCTTCTCTCATGTTCGCTTTCTTTTTCTCCATCATTATTATTCCCTCTCCTCTCCTCATCCTCCTCTTCCTCACCACATGGCTGTTCTGGTTCTGATGACATCATAGCTTGGGAACCAGCAGGGTGAGGTCATACATGGCTAAACGCGGCACTGTGTTTGTCAGTGTGTCCTGTTTATGCAGATGTGGTGCCAGATGTGGTGCTGCTGTTAATGACAGGGCAGCACTGTGCTGGGTCCTTACCTCTCTGGTGGTTCTCATGATTTCATGTCTGTGTCAGACTTCTGCCTTCCTACTAAAACAGCTTTAATTTATGTTTAACTCTATTTTCATCTCTGCTGCTGGTGTTTCTCCATCTAGATGCTACTTGATGTTGGCACCTCGTTTGGTGTGTGTTGGCTACCAAGTACACACAAAACTAAAACAAACACTAGTATATCCAGGGTGTGATTCTGTTCATGTTTCATCAGTCAAAGATGTGGACACACTTTCCCGTTCAGTTCAATGAGAGTCCGTGTCCAAACTGGTGATCAGTATTTTTTTGTAAGCATGTATTAATTTGTTTCCATTACCAGTTATCTGCAGTCTTACATTAAGAAAATGAAACGTTGTTATGCAAATGAAGTTCTGTAGTAGCAGTAAGAACAAAGGTGAATGGCAAAGAACTGCTGCTCCCAATATCACTTTTAATCCAGATCTTAAAACCTCATATTGGATTTCTTTAAGGACACTTTTAAATTGATTTTGGCTTTTCAAAGTTTGCATGGTTCACAATTAGCCTTCAGTTTGAGTCTCTGTAAGATCCATGTCCTTTACATAGTTCATGAATGGTCCCCAGTCCTTTCTATGTGCATGTCGTTCTTCCCAGTGGGAGACTTGGCAGTATTAGCCTCGACTAGTGAGTGATAGTTGGGCTGTGAGTTTTTCTCCAGAACAGTGCAATAAGCTTTATAGCGTTTTAAAAAAAAAAAGACCCAGCTATTTGTTCATTCTTACTGCTATTTGAATCTGAATCTGTTTGCTAATCTAAAACCTATTGAATCTTTAGTAGTTTTTATTTTACTCAGCACAGTGGCGTTACAAATGTCAACTGTTTTGTGTCGCAAAAAATAGAACTTGATGTTTAAGAATCTCTCTTCACAGTTCTGCTGTGTTGAACAGTTCATCAACACTGTCCTCACTGGTGTTTGTCATTAGCCAAAATAGGCACCTGCTTGTTAAACGTTGGCCCTTAGCACCACCAGTGGTTTAAAAGCTCCTCGAGGTCCCGTTTGAAGGTGGATCTAACATGAGGCTTCTGGCTTCTGCTGACTTGGAGAAAGTGGCACATCTTTATCTTTGCACTTTGCACTATTTACATCCATTGAACTGTTAACTCAGTTTATTGTTTATCTTCTTATTCTGCACTATTTCATCCCATTTCATCCCATTGCACTAGTGTTCTATAAGCTTAATGCACCTTATCCATTACTGTATTTTAAATCTATAGTCTGTTGTATATTATACATTACCCTACATGTCTTACTGTAAATATCAGTTGTACATATCCATCGGTAAATTAGTTCCGAGTGTACACACTGTAGATACTGCGCACTCTGCACTTCTGGTTAGATGCTAAACTGTATTTCGTTGCCTTGTACTTGTACATGGGTAATGACAATAAAGTTGAATCTAATCCAATTTAATAAAAAAAAAAAAAACTTGGCAAGTAAAAAGTCCCTGTTGTGTTGGCAGACAATTTTGCTTATTTACTGATATTGGTGATAGTGAGACTTCTTCCTTTTTATCTAGTTAATGAGAGCTGGTTTTGGCAGTAACTAGGTCTGGACCTTAACCACATTTATGAACTTCCTGGCCCCTCATGAGCCAGGCCTCCTCTACCTACAGTAGGTCCTCCTGTCTCTTACAGATTCACCTCCTGAAGCAACATTGGGCACCTATGAGTTATTTTTCCCCCTCTTGGTTCGTTTACTACTTGGATTCTCTGTGAATGAGTCTGAACGCCATGAGAGCAAGGTTTTCTCAGGCTTTGATCTTCTCTCTTCATCTCCGAGTCCAACCAGTGACCAGATTAAAGAGAGAGAGAGAGACTCTGGATGTGGATCGCCCCTCATTAACCAAATCAAAGACATTACAAACCTCATGCCTTCTTCTCTGTGTCTGTAATCTGGGCTTTCTGGTGGGATCACCCCCTCTGAGCTGCTGGTGCATGACTCATGTGACTCTTATTACAGTGGCGCATCCTGCAGTGATGTCATCAGTGAAGCCACGCTCTGCCTGACTTCTGTGGAATTTTAAATTCTTAAACCTTGAACGTTTGCAGAGTTTCAGTTATCAGTCATTTTAAAATGGTGTAAAGCAAAACATTCAAACATCCAGATTAAATTTCTGCCTTCACCTCAGCAGTGGTGGCAAAGTGTGTAAAGCCACATTCTGAATAATGCTGATGTGACGATTTCTGAAAGTGTTTCCGTCCTGCTAATTCATACTCGGAATCAAACTAATCTTTTTTTTTTCTTACCCTTCCAACTGGCCTTATGGTTTTCACTATAAGATATGAAACTGCACTTGCTGTGTTTCTGCTTCTTTTTGAGCTCTTATAATTTCAAGTAAAACGATACGAGCGACTACAGTTTAAACCGTTTCCACAAGAGTTTGTCAGACTTTTGTTTGTTTTTCTGCACACTATCTTCACAAATCCAAATTATTGATGTTCTGTGACCTGTTTCTAGCACCGTTTCCTTGTCTTGTGTGGATTTTTTTTTAAATTTACACTAATTTATTCTGGATTTTCCTTTAATTTGTCATCATCTGTGCATTTGCCAGGTTGTCAGGTAAAAAGATATGGTGACATAGATTTCAACCTGGCAGGCTGTCTCTGCAAAAGAAGCACAGAGAGTTGGTTTTGTCCACTGATGATGATGATGATGGTCTTTCAGCAGCAGTAACGTCACACACCTGGAGACAAGTCTCTGCCTTTTCCTTGTGTGTTGAGTGTCAGATGTTAGTGACTGGACAGTAGCTTGAAGAGGCTCCCTGCTGTGTGTGTTCAGTGTGTAGGGAGACAGACTGGGGGCTCTGTGTGTGTGTGGTTTCTGTTACTTTGTCACTGTCTGCCGGGTACATGGAGGGTGTGTGGTGAATTGGGGATTTGGTGGGTGTGGTTATGATCTCACTGCTGAGGAATGTGCGTGTCTGTGCACCATGGGTCAAACCAACTGAACAAACACACACACAGTAGCTTTACATCCTGTTTACAGCTGCAGGCACCTTGTTTCCCCCTCTTTAAAAAAAGCGTTTCCACCCAAAATTCACTTTCACATTCCTTTTTGTCTTTTAAGGTGCTTTACTTAAGATTTTACACATTGTCGGACAGACAAAGTGAACATGGGACGTGGTGTCTCGGCTACACTACCCCCCTCCATGACACTCAGCTGCCTACAGCCCTTCTGTTGTTATTCCAGCTCTTCTTTTTTAATTTATCTTTGTACTCCCATAATGTCAAACATTGGGAACAATTCCTATTGTGACCTTCCGGAGTCAAAAGCTGTGTTGCTACAAACAGTGAACTACTGTCACCTGGCAGAAGTCAGCTCACCTGGAGGCAGGGTGCGACTTAGTGTATGTGTTTACATTGGACTGAGCTTGTTGTAGCAGAGCGGGTGTGCCACCCTGATAAGAAACATTTAAAAAGGGTGTTAAATGTTTTGTATTAAATCAACCAAAGTGAAGTCAACATCCAAACTGTGATGAGAAAGTTCCTCGGTGGTTGAAATGTTTCTTTGAAACAGCCACCAGGTATAGTCTCTTAACACAGCATTTCATTCTAGGTTGTGTGATAAACTTGAAAAATCTCAATCTGTCCTCCACGTATTTTTAAAAAGATGTCCCATGTCTGCCAACTGGAGCAACATGCATCAGGATCATACTGTGGTCTGTGTATAAGACGTCACTAGATGAAAAAGCCATTGTTAATCTAGAGCAGACGACTACAGACAGGTGACAAACTAAAGGAAAACCCAACATAACGATTCTCAGTGAGGTGCTGGGCCACCACATGCCACCAGAACAGCTCCACCTTGGCCTGAACTCTCCTGGAGGGATGGTGTTTGGTGTTTTGGTGATGGTGGTGGAGACGCCATCTAACATGTTGCTCCCACATCTCCCATAGCTGTTCAACTGGGCTCAGACCTGGTGACAGCATCTGATTCAGTGACCCCCAGTGCCCTGTAGATGCAGGCACTGTCATCCTGAAGGAGACCACTCCCATCAGGAAGGTCTTGTTTCATCACAGGATAAAGGTGAGCACTCAGAACAGCGTTGTATTGGTTTGCAGTGAGCCCTCCCTCTAAGGGGACGGGTGGACCCAAACCATGCCACCCCTCCCCCCAAAGCAAACACAACCACTGAATCCCCTCTAATTTGTGACCTGTACATACCTGAGCACAGACAACACTGTGTCTCACCACCAGACATACTAGGTGCCATGTGTACAGCCTGAGACGAGAAGGCATGAGTCAGTGTTGGCTTGAAAGTGTCCCACATACAGTAGGTTGTTGGGAAAAGCCCTGGAGGCCTGTTGACTTCATTGGTTTGAGAGCATTTTGTCTAATTGTTTATTTTCTTGACCTGGTCTATCATTTACCTTGTTGTCAGTGTGAGCTAATGAACCACAGCACTTGTTATAAATTGGTTAGTAGTTTATTGCTTTTGCCTGGATTGGTTTTCAGACTGTTGGAACCACAGAGCAGGAAGGTCTGTAGTCTGCTTCTGGCTCATTACGTAACTTGTTGTAGCAGAGCGGGTGTGCCACCCTGATAAGAAACACATTTAGTCCCAACCCATTTCACCTTTACACACACACTTGCTTTATCTTTTCTGCTTCTACACATTGAGTCAGTCATTGTTTTTCCCAATGCAAACCTAAACCCTCCCAGCCCACATTAGTCTCTGTGTTGTCTGGGTGTTGTTGTATCTCCATAGCAACAGGTCGGCAAATCAGCAGATATCGGCAGGAATAGCGGCTGCTCGACATGCTCAGACACCGTTGGTCTGACGCAGATCCAGGCTGAATGAAACAGGGACCTTTTGTGAATGGATCTGTGGACAGATAAATCTCTGAATGAAAGGGCAGGGGAGTCGAGGCAAACCTCCCTGTGAGCTTGTAATGGTTGTAATATGTTACCGTTTAAAAGTGAGCACTGCTACAGTAGGTGTAGGTCAGTAGATACAAACCTGTAGGAGACGGTGGACAGTGTAAAAATCAACTTGGCACGCTCACTGTAACTATGTAATGGTGACACTGTTTCTAGATGACTTCAAACTGTAATAAAATGTCTGGTTACAGCTGACGGAGAGAGAAAACGTGCAGGGAGGGGAAGGTAGCTGTGGGGGTTGTGTGGTTGTACTAACTGGTACTGTACCATATGTATCTGTAGCTAAATCTTTGGTTTAAACCAGGAACCGTCTGATCAAGATTATGAAGCTGACCTGACTTTTTGTGCCTCCCAACACTGTTTGATACTCAGTACTACAGACACATTTAGGTTGGTTAGGTTTTATATCCCACTGTTGGCTTGTCCCCCATTAAATGACCATAAATGCAATGCACTGGCTATAGTACAAGCATTAGTTTTACAGTCCTCTGTTGACCTAAAGCCACCTGCCATGCACAGTGTTGTCTGAAGCATTTGTGGGTCATTAGTTTTGCAGAACAGATTTAGTTCTATTTGTACAAATGTGTCACCACTATTGATATTTTAACAGTCAAAAAATCCACTCAGTCACTTTAAGGTGTGAAGATATGACTGATGGTATTTATCATCACCTGCCCAGGTGTGTGTTTGCACGCTGGACATTTATGGCTGTGTGCTTTGGATCAAATCCAGAAGTAAGACCGCATCAGCGCTGTCTGTCGACTTCTCCCTGTATAAAACATTGCAGATGCTTCTTTTAAAAAGACTGTTGTCCCTTTCTGCTATAGGAACTTACTGACCTGTAAGGGAATTTGTCCCAGGTTTGGCTTTTGTTCCACTGCCCTCCCCCAGCTTTGGGGATGAGTCCCAGTACCTATATTTGCAGGCATGATTAACAAACATGTGGTTGTTGACTTGTTTGTCTGTTCAGCTGTATGTGAGGAGCTCAGCCTCATGTAAAAATGAAGTTCTACCAGAGTACGGGTATGAGAAGCTCCGATATGTATTAAGGAGAACTGGATTACAAGATGGCGCCCGACTCATTATTCAGTGACACATCCTCTGAAAAAAATTCCTCTATCAAGATTCGATCATAACCCTTATCCAGATGTTCTGCACGCTTCAGTGTTTTTTTGGACCCATGTGTCGAGCCAAGACTCCCACCTGCCAAGCGGCCGGCTTCCAGGTGGCTCCCCACACATATGGATGGGATAAAATAAAATGGATCAAATTCAGATAACAGAGTCCTTTCGTGCTTCGTGTGATGACGTTGTAGTAATGCAGTTTGGCCGACACATTTGCTTCATATTCGCTCCAGGTTACGGCTTGTTAAGTTCCTGTGGTGGAAAAACATTATTCAGTGAAGTCGCACAATGGAAAGGTCGGGCTTTAAACAGCAGGAAACAACGCAGCAGGTTATTAGTGCTGTAACACACACTTAAACAGACCTCACCTGAGAGGTGGAAGCTGTGAATTTCACAAATACACTTGTCCTGGATTTGTTGCTTTCTCCTGCTTCATCACAGATTTGGCTGGTTGAACCTTTTCTCTTTTGCCCCATAGCTCTGCCTCTTTCTCACGTTGTTTTGTTCATTTTGTCGCCCTGTGGGAACAATAGGCTACCATGGCGACAGCCTCGTTACTCACAAGACTGTCTCAACAATGACACACACACACACACACACACACACACACACACAGAGTCGGCGTTTAGTTCCCACTTTGGATTGGTTGGATTAAACAGACAAAAAGCAATGATTTAAGGTTAAACATTTCAAATTAGAGAATAACTTAACCCGAAGTTAAAGTACTGTGCAGGTTTTAGGCACTAACAGTAAACTCTTCATAATTCTGTGAATAGTTTTTGTTATTTAACTTCATACAAAGTGCAGTAAATAGTAAAAACCCCAAAACAGTACTTGCTGTGACCCCCTTTGCCTTTAAACCAGCACCAGGTCTTCTCAGTCCACCTGCACACAGTGTATCCAGGTCCTTGGGAGATCCGTTGCTCCAGCATCTTAGAGAACCTGCCACAGTTCCTCTGTGGGTTCAGGCTGTCTCAGTGTCTTGTCTCTTCATCTGATCCCAGACTGACTCCATGATGTGGGGGCCAGACCAACTGTAGCAGGACTCCTGGTTCTTCTTGTTCTTTATGACTCTGGTTGGATGTTTGGGCTCGTTGTCAGGCTACAGGATGAATAAGGGACAGATCAGACGCCTCCCTGGTGGTGGTGTCTAATAAATAGGAAAAACTCTCCATGTCGCTAAATGGCACTAAAGCAACTATTCCCAACTTCAATATCAAGGCCCTGTAAGGGATCCTGGATATTAATAGCATAGCAAAGCAGGATACAAGCACTGAAGCGCTTTAGACCTTGTGGCTCTTAAAATTAAAGTTGTCATCACAGCTTATGGCCTCAGTGTTTACAGGAATTGTGAGGAATTCAAATAAACAACCTTTTTCTTCTCACATTGTTGTTGGAAAGGATTTTTAACTCCCTTATTTCACAAGAATATCAGCTTGGTTAGAATAAGTATTCTGTTTGGTTTAACAGAGATACCTGGTGGGCCCTCACATTTGTCTTGGTACATCTCAGGGGCTCTGAGCTACCAGGTTGGAAACCACCGCTCTGATCTTTACTTCATGTTATTTCTTTATTTGTATCTTATTCAGATAAAACAGTGAGAAGATGACACATTGACCCACAGACTAATGCAACAGGTGACAGTGCATCAAAATTAGAATTGGCTTTGCTTCACAAACCAAAGGGGTTGGGGATATTTTTGCGTAGTTTAAACCAGCTGTTTAAGTTAAACAATTAGCTGCTTAAAATGACAAAAGTATCAATTCAGAGATAAAATCATAATTTTAATTCCTCTTTGATGCATCAACTAAACAACAGTGCCATAGCTACTACTGCTACTACTTCAGCTGGTTCGAGAAAAGGAAGTGTTTGGTTTAGTGACTAATCTGTGTGAAGCTGCTCAGCTATGGGTGGTGTCCCCTTTGTGTGTGGGCAGGGTTAAGGCCGCTGACTAGTGTAGAGCACTGACAGGATGTTTGCTGATAGGCGACGCACACACACTCTCACACAGGTGTGGCAGAGAGGAAGAGAAAGGAGGGAGGAAATACTTGACAGTGGGATGAAAAAAGAGGTAAAGTCACAGAGAGATTGGAGTGGGAAACGACAAAACAGGTGGAGGGTGAGAGGAGGCATGGGAGTGAAAATGTGCAAAGGCAGGGAAACGAGAGTTACACAACTAATAGGAGTGTGTCAGGTCCTACAAAAGGAGTGTATAAAGCAGGATGTCGCAACCTCTGCTCTGGATTTTTGCAGAGAATGTTAACACACACACACACACACACAATCATTACAGTGTTGTCACCCATGGGTGAGGCCACCTCCCAGAGCTCCACCTAAGCCTGAGCTGCTGAGACATGTTTGGACCACAGCTGGGCCATTGCAGCAGAGCTGGATGACACGGCTCATGTCTGCTGAGCACACCAGTACCCCGGTGGTGAAAGTCAGCCTGCAGACACACAGGTGCATAAGCAAGAAGGCACAAACGTTATTTGGCCCAAGACTGTTCAATGATATAGTGACACAACTAGAATTACAATGAAATAGACAGTGAACCTACAGCACAGTGCAAGGGTTCCTGCAGCATTTTGCAGTGATGAACCTGATGTCAACAGTGCCTCTGTTTTTTATTATTTAAATATATAAACTTAGTCTTTATGGGAAATGAGCATCAATGGTCCAGCAACACAGCACAGGGCATGTATTGAATGACAGAGTAGACTGTTTTAACTGTCGTGAGGTTACAGTAACGAGACAAAGTGCATCGATTCTGTCAGATTCAGCTCAACGGGATTGATCGACCCGATTAACTTCATAGAAATTAATCAGAGCAGCATGTCACAGTCATGGTCAGCCCGGCACCTTGCATGGGATCTCGCTTCCCTTAGTGTGTGTGTGTGTGTGTGTGTGTGTGTGTGTGAATTACATGTGCACTGAATAAATGCAGTCGTGTGAACATGTGCTAACCATTTCCTGAAACCCTGAGAAACCCTGCCATGTGCTTGTCCCTGCTTCCAGTCTTTGCTAAGCTAGGTGCCGAGCCACCTCTGTACTGCACACAGAAATGAAACGGGGGGTGTAGGGTTGGTAGGGCACAGTATGTCCATGACAAGTTTAAGGAAAGCTAAAATATTCCTATAAACAGTTTGGCTTGTTACAACAAGGAAACCATCTGGCTAGCACACTATACCTGTTTCATGCACTAGCTGGTGAGGAAGGTATTATACACTAAGATAAACAAAGGCAGCCTGTTTGGCACTCATGTAGTCTGTTGTTTGGACAACTAATATACAATTGTCTTTGCTGATTTGTATTGTTTTACTGGATTACGAGCTCCTTTGTGCTGTCAGTCACACTTTGCTCTGTCGGTTTATTTTATTTATTTATTTCAGTCCTTGCTGTCAATTAAACATTCATCTTATATACATTAATTCCTTAACATACCCTTAAATAAGACTGAAAAGCATATTTGTCATAAGTTTAAATTAACAAATGTAAACATGTTCAAAACAAACAAACCACATTCCATGTAATATTCATAAACACAAGGCCATGTTACAAGCTTTTGGTTGCAAAAATGATTCTGTAATAATCTGGTTTCCCTGTGTCTTTTTTACATATTTCATTCCACCTTTGTGTTTCTAACAATAATGAAACAAAAATCCTCACCCGCACTGTAGGATTGGAAACAAATTGTTAGTACTGGAGAGAGAGAGAAGTAGACAGGGAGATTAAAAATGGCTGGAATGCTTTGCTCTGAAATCTGTGCGAGTTGAAGATTAGCTAATGTTGCGTCCTGCGTGTGTGTGTGTGTGTGTCTGGTGTGAGACACCAGCTGGTACTGCACAGTGATGTCTGAGTAATGAGAAATGCAAAGCAGCAGCGCTCTGTTCTGCTGAAAGAGGTCAAATATTTATATGCACAGTGAGCTGGGAGCAGGCTTGTCACTCTGGATTAGACTAATTATTATTTGAGTCTGAAGTAAAGTAAAGTGTGAGATGGGGGAGCTAAAGTTCAGAAAATTTAATCTTATTGACTGTAATAACTGAAATACACATGCTAATAACTCAGCTTGATATCATTTTATTTCCATGCCCTTCATCATATGCAGTCATGTTCAGTGTAACTGAGTTTAATTGCGGAGCAGGCTGTTACGGTATGTGACCTTCGGAGCACAAGCAAAAGCATGCAATGTCCATATTAGGTCATACTGATATTTATTCTATAAGCTTCACAACTATATGGTAATGAATAAATAACTATAAATATCCCCAAACTAAAAAGACATAACAGAATAAAAATATAAATACCTGTGATGAAGTGTGAAGTCTGACTGCAGGTCCAGGTCTGAGAGTGACAGTTTCACAGGCAGGTTGAGTGTACAGATGTTCTAAAGGCAGCAATGAACAGCTGGAAATCATGGTATGATAGGTATGATTTTTTTTTTTTTTCCTACCTGATCTTTATTTGTTTCAGTAGAATATGAAAATCACCCTAGAAAGACTTTAAATGTGGCATCATGAGATTGTTGGAGTGGGAAACCTTCATGTCCTGCGTTTGGAAGATCTGAGGGTTTTTTCCTTGAAGTAATACTAGAAGTATTATTTTGTCAGTGAGAGTAGAATGTCAGTCTGATGTAGAGTCTTTCTGTTTCTCTCCTTCAGACTCTAAAGCCATTGTGGATGGGAACCTGAAGCTGATCCTGGGTCTGGTCTGGACTCTGATCCTGCACTACTCCATTTCCATGCCAGTGTGGGAGGGCGAGGGAGAAGAGGTAACATCCAGCTGACGAAGGCTGCAACCACTGATTATATTCAGTCTCGATATTCAGACTTAAAAACAGTTTCTCACTTTCTACAAACATGTGATGCCCGTCACACCCCAACAAAACACAAGATGACCTGTTGAAATTGCTGGTGTCCAACCACTAGACCAAACATAAATAGATCAAGTTTAATGTCAGTTACAACAGAGAAAAGCAGCAAATCTTCACAGTGGAACTTGGATTTTTCAACAGTTTTGCTAGAAAATGTCCCTAATAATGAATTTAATGTTGCTACAGGTACATTTTGTTTTGATTGACAGGAGCATAAAGTATTTGTTTATTCTGCTTGCTCTGCTCTGTTTGTCTGCAAACAAAGTTTAGGTTTGTTTCAAAAATAGACCCAAAGTAACAAAATTGGAATTAAAAATTGGCAATGAGCAGCATGTGGTGTATAGTGACTACACAAAGGCTGACCTCTGTTAGAAGCTGACTGCATTGTTGCTTTTTGTGTTCAGGCAGAGTCAAAGACTCCTAAGCAGCGTCTGCTGGGCTGGATCCAAAACAAAGTCCCGGATATGCCAATCAACAACTTTAGCCAGGACTGGAGGGATGGCAGGGCACTGGGAGCACTGGTGGACAGCTGTGCACCTGGTATGCTGTGTGTGCGTGTGTGTGTACTGTATGTGAGGCCAAGGTTTACAGTGTTTTCCATTAAATATACTAGTATTGATCTGGAAATACTGTTCTCTTTTCTGTCATTTGCAGGTCTGTGTCCAGACTGGGAGACCTGGGATCCAGTCAAACCAGTGCAGAATGCCAGTGAAGCCATGCAGCTAGCTGACCAGTGGCTTGGCATCCCGCAGGTTAGATTCCCTGCTGCTCTACACTGCTCAGTTTTTTTTCAGTGTGGCCACTTCAGTAATCAAAGTAAAGTTTTTCCTCGTTTTGTTTTGGTTTGACCTAAAATATGTAACGGTTATTGCAATAGGAATAAGAAAAATAAATAAAGGTCAAAGGTCGCCAGCAGCATGTCACACAAACCGCTGTGTGGAGGAGGAAACTGACTGAACCCGACTTGTTTGCAGCCAAGAGGATGCATCAAGCTGAAACGGGAATGTCCACCAATGAGTTCTATTCCCAGGAAGTAATTAAGAAAGAGTTTGTCACTTTTAAAATGGTACTAAGTTTGTTTTTTGATTGGTTTAGAGGTTCTTGTAACAAAATCAGTTTCTTTGCAGATATTCAAACTCATTTTTGTCCATGTGAAAAGTCTTAAAGACATAAAAAAAAAATTACCCCAGCAATAATTATGAAACTTTCTTTTCTTATTTTATGAATTCAGAATTGAGTGTTCGCATCATATCTGCATTATTGTGTTTGCTGTCAGGCAGCTGACACCCACAGACTTCACTGTCACACCCATGACAGTAATCTAGGACATGATTAATGGCTGAGAAAGTAGCTGATGGCAGTTGTTTTTAAAAGCCATTAGCCTGAGAAGCAGAATGACTAAGCAAAAAAACTGAACATAATGTGAGCTGAAAGAAAAGAGCAGCGACTGCACAACACAGGTGTGACACAGTTCAGTGTCCCGGACCGAGCCGAGTGTCGTCCACGACTTCATTTCCACCTTAAATCATCTCTCACCTTCTGTCACTTCACACCTATGCCCTGGTTCTCACTGCCTCTGTAAAGGCCATAAAGAGCTTGGGCTGTTAAAATACCTATACATCATACACTATATGGCCAGCGGTATGTGGACACCTCCGCATTTGGGTTGTTTTGGTCTGTGCTGTTTTCCCTGGTTTGAGCTCCTTGGTTTCATAGAAGGGAAATCTTAACGCTGCAGTGTACAGTGATATTTAAGTCAGCTGTATTCTTCCAACATTGTGGCAACAATTTGTGTGTCCCCCTCCCCTGTTCCAACATGATGGTGCCTCTGTACACAGAGCCCTGACCTCAACACCGTCCCACACCGTTGGGGTGAGCAGGAGAGCCTGTGAGCCGGGCCTCATCACCAGCATCACTGCTAAACCTCAGGGAGTGCTCCTGGGGTTCAATGGGAGTAAATCTCTGCAGCCAGGTTCCAGTGTCTGGGGGGAAACCAGAAACGGGGTTGACATCAGATTTCTCTGTGTATTCACGCGCAGGTGATAGCTCCAGAGGAGATCATTGATCCCAGTGTGGACGAGCAGTCGGTCATGACTTACCTGTCCCAGTTCCCCAAAGCCAAACTGAAGCCAGGAGCTCCACTGAAACCCAAGCTCAACCCCAAGAAGGCCCGCGCATATGGACCAGGTACCACCACGCACATTGACGCACTCTTAGTCAGTTTATTAGGTACACCAAGCTAAAACTAAATCAGTCTAATCCAACAATCCTGCGGTGACTCATGAAGGTGACAATGTTCCGTTTGTGTTCAGACTGTTTCAGAGATGATGATTCACTTGTATGATCGCTGTAGTTTGTGCGGCTGTTGAACTGCACTGCATTATACACAGAGGGTTTTCCATTATTTAGCTAAATAAATGGTAAATGGACTGTATGTATATAGCGCTTTTATGCACTGGCCAAAGCGCTTTACAGGGAGATTATACACCATTCACACACACACACACACACATTCACACACCGATGACGACAAGGCTGCCACACAACAGTGCTAGTCAAGCCACCGGGAGCAATCTGGGGTTCAGTGTCTTGCTCAGGGACACTTAGGCATGTGGGGAGACCGGGAGTCAAACCACCGACTTGCTGGTCAGAAGACGATTGCCCTACCTTGTGAGCCACAGCCACCCCAACTTCACCCCCAATCCAATGGGGTGGACAAAATAATAGTAACACCAGTCGATTCACTTTATAGGTTGAAATATTACAGCAGTTCAGCAGCAAACGGTGTCGATATCCAAGAAAAAGCACTAGCATTATTCTCACTGAGCTCAGCCTCGTTTTCAAAAGAGACCTGAGAACAGCAAACAGTGAGTCATCATTTTGCTGCATACATTAACACAGTGTTTTTACAGAGCCGCCTGGTTGTTGACTGAATGACACAAAGCTTCTTTGTTTGTGACATGTTGGCTAGTGGTAACACTAGGTTGTCTCACAATCTGAGGAAGTGAGCAGCTGTTGGTGTGAACAATGGGCTACACAAACACACAGATTGTCGAGGTCATCCCTCGACCTCAGACTTGGGCTGTAAGCCTGAGGAGGAAATACCTGGAAATGGCTACAGAGGCAACACACACAAACACACACTCATGACTGCTTGTAGCTCTGCCTCCATTAGACCGTCTTCACACCAACAGCGCAGCTTCAGACGATGCATCCGGTCCCTCTGCACTGCCAGACTGGGTGCACGTCCTGATGCACAGAGCCTCAGTAAGAAGTACAGAGCTGTTGATCCTGGGTCAGTTTTTGCTACAAAGCAACAACATTGTGTGGTAAAGCGGAGCTCAGATTGTCACTGGGAAAACTTTTCCTGTCTCATAATATCAGAAAGTGCTGCTCAGTGTTTTGATGTCTAAGAAACCTTTAAACTCATGGATGTCCTCAGTTATGTTTAAGCTCAGTGACACTTGGTATTGAGGTTTTTAGGGTCGGGCATTTTCATTATCACTTAATCTGATGATTCTGCCTTTTTTTGATTATCTGTATACATTTTTTTAAAGTAAAATATGCCCATGACAGTTTCCTGGAAACCTACAGTAATTTGCATTTCTCAGTTGGGCACCATCTTTCCTAGCCGCCCCTTTTTCAGAAGCCCGTCACTCATCACAAATCTGTATTTACTGTTTGTGGGTGTGTGGATTTTAGTTTGGATTAAATATACAGATTTACAGATACAACTGTTTGTTGTCTTCCTCTGAAGGTATTGAGCCAACAGGGAACAGGGTGCTGCGTCCTGCTGTGTTCACAGTGGACACGTTCAGTGCAGGTCAGGGTCAGGTCACCGTCTACCTGGATCACCCAGACGGCACCAGAGAGGAGGTACGCACTGAAACCTCCTGCTTTCTCCTCCTCGACCTCTCATCATATCACAGTAGTCGCCTCCCTTCTGTGTGCAGTTTACCTGTGAACCCTGGTTACTATATAGTACATGACTCTTCATAATAAAAACCTGGCATCTGTCTGTGTGTTTGTACTGATCAGCTGAAGCCAGAGCCCAACGAGGGCAAGAAGACCTACAGTGTTAGCTATGTTCCTCAAGTCATGGGAACTCACAAGGTAAACTCACGTTTTTCTGTAAACGCATAACAGTAAAATAAATGAGAGGATTATGTTGCTTCCAGTACATTTCACTGAGTGTTCGTCCATATATGTTTTAAAAAATATGTTGTATCAAGGGAATAATCTTTAGTTTACGTCGTCACTAGATAACTGGACGTGATGGGAGAGGCATTGGGCGGTTAGGAGTGACTTGTAGTGTCAGTTTGAGTCTCACTAGACCAGCTAGGCTGAAAATGCATTAGGGGGGGTAGTTGTTCTTTGCCCTTGTTATCTGAGTTTAAATCATGCACCCTAAAACCCATTAAAATGACCTTAAGACAAAACTTTGATTTGATGGAAAAATGGATTAAGGCTAATTAATCAATGACTTAATTTTATCTTTTTCCATGTTTACCTGAGCAGACTTTAAAGTTTTATTAAAGCTGAAAGAGGTTGAAAGGATTATCATTTTATTAATGAATGTAAAGGTAAAGGATGGCGGAAAGAAAAACCCTCTGATTTAAATTCCAGAAAGACTCTGGATAACTGTCGTGTTTGTCTGGCAGGTGACGGTGTTGTTTGCAGGCCAGCAGATTCCTAAGAGTCCGTTTGAGGTGAACGTGGACAAAGCGCAGAGTGATGCCTCCAAAGTCACAGTCAAAGGCCCGGGAATCGAACCTCTGGGCAACGTCACCAACAAACCCACCTACTTTGACATCTACACAGCAGGTGAGAGAAGTCAGAGGCACACACAACCTCTCAGGGTGCTTCACAGAGTGTAAACCATCTACACTCATTTGTCAGAGCAACATTTCATCCGTTTCCAGCCACAAGCCTAATTAGTTCTTTGTTTCTTGTTGAAGCCTGTTGTCGATGATTAAAATCCAATTTTGGTTGTTTAGCTTTTACAGCCATCGCCCGCAGCCGCAGGTTTTCAAGAGGTTTGAGGTCATGTTTTTCACAGTAGAAAGAGCCTTAATGTCACCTGCAAACTATTTACATTTTAAATAATGTTCTTATCACCTTTTGTCCTAATAAAATCAAAATATTTCCAGCTGCTGAATGCCGGCACTTCCATCCTCCAAGCTGGCTCACTGCTTATGGTGCTGCTAAATGACATGTAGTGACGTGTGCACGCACGGCGACTCCGAATATTAAACTTTTTACACTACTTGTTACTGGGGGAAGTAATATTGTCACAGTTCCGCATTTGCGACTTACACTAATCGCCGTGGTTTACTATTTTGAAAATTGAGGTTTTACTCTTTGGTTTCCCATAGTTGTACCTTGCCGATTGAGTTGTTGAGTAAGTTTCTTCTCGTTTACGTCTTCTCTGTAGGAGCCGGAACAGGAGATGTGACAGCCATGATCAGAGACCCTCAGGGCCACCAGGACAGCGTGGAGGTGATGATTGAGGATAAAGGTGACAGCATGTACCGCTGCACCTACCAGCCCACCCAGGCTGGACCACACACAGTCACCGTGAATTTTGGAGGAATGGGGGTCCCCAAGAGCCCCTTCAGTGTGGACGTGGGGCCGGGTGAGTGTCTTCAGCTTCACCACATCAGTGAATTGTTCACATAGAATGTCGGTAACCATGACCCCATCTGAGCTCACAATTCTTTTGTGTGTGTGTGTCTCCTCTCTGGCTTGTCCAGCCAGCACACCAGCAGCGTGCAAGGCAACGGGTCGGGGTCTCCAGCCATCAGGGTTGAGGGTGAAGCAGGTTGGTGACTTCAAGGTGGACACCAGGAACGCCGGCAGTGGAGACCTGAAGGTGGTCGTCAAGGGACCCAGTGAGTGCAGTTAGCTCTGAGGCTTTAACGTGAACATCTGGGTTCTGGTCCAGAAGACAGAAGAAGGAGAACCTCTTACAAAATAATATTAGCCACCACCTAAATGTGATGCAAATTTTGAGAAAAGCAGGCAAATGAAAACTCATAAATGTGTGTGGGAAACTTTATCATGTGTATAAAGTCTCCTCGTTGCTCCACACAGATCAAGTCACATTCTCCATGCTTCCATCCAGCTTTGCTGCATTTTCCTCCTCAATATGCCAACTTTTCCTCCTTACCCAAACATAAAAACTTTTTTGAATTGTTTCAGTGTTTTTTTTAAATATCAAGAGCATTTGTTTTTGATGGCCTTGCTGACTAAGCTAATGCTGCTTGTACTGTAAGAACGTTCCAGTGAAGAAGCTTGCTCGCACTAGTTTAGCTTAGCCTGTCACATGATTTGGTGGTAAACAGGAATTTTTTCCAAAATGTTCTTTTAGCTGAGATTTATGGTCTGATAACTCGGGTGTGTGTGTGTGTGTGCGCAGAAGGCATCGAAGAGCCGGTGAAGCTGATCTCCAGTCAGGACAGCGTATACTCCTATGAGTATTTTCCCAAAAGTCCTGGCAAACACTCAGTCTCCATCACCTGGGGGGGGCAGCACATCCCCAAGAGGTGAGCTCTAAACTGTGTGTGTGGATGACAAAGTGTGTTGGACACAGTCAGGGAATATGTTTTGCTAGAATGATATTTCCTCCCTCTAACAGAGGAGCACCGAAGCTGCTATGGAAACACGTCACTAAAAGTTTCTGTTGGTCACTTTGTGCTGCTTTGTCCTTTCATTTGTTGCCCCTCTGTGCGCATTACGTCACAACAACAACAGCCACAGAGCAGTGGATTGTGTGAATTTACTCATTTTGATGGTGCTGCTCTCTCTCACTCTTTCAGCCCATTCGAAGTGGCGGTGGGTCAGGAGGCGGGGCCTCAGCAGATCAGGGCCTGGGGTCCTGGTCTGGAGGGAGGCGTTGTGGGTAAACCTGCCACCTTCATTGTGGAGTCCGTCGGCACTGATGTCGGAGTGTTGGGTGAGTCACCTGCTCCCAGACTTTTCCTATCATCAGACTCTGATAGTTACGTCTCAGGTAAACTTTACTGAAATCATAAGTTTATCAGTTTAATAATTTTGTATCACAGCCTCCAGTATTTGGACCAAATAACCGGCAAAAATAAAATCAGTAAGCCTCTACTTCTGTGAGCCCATTATATTTGGAAAGCCTTTCATACCTGCTGCTCCTCTTAGTTTAGGTTGTATCTGCATGAATGGATTTGTTAAGATGCTAGAGAGGATTCAGACGTGACTGAACCACAGTCCTACGTCTCATCTGACCTGCTGTGTCTTCAGGTTTTGCCATCGAGGGACCTTCCCAGGCTAAAATCGAGTGCGAGGACCAGAATGACGGGTCATGTGATGTCTGTTACTGGCCGACAGAGGCCGGCGAGTACGCTGTCCATGTGACCTGTGACGAGGAGGACATCGAACACAGCCCATTCATGGCCTACATCGTCCCTGACGATGGCAGCAGTGACGCAAATAAGGTCAGTAAGACACAAAATTCCACCGATGTTGAGATAAAAGACTTGAGAGTCAAGTTTAGATCTCGAATTGAAAATAATCACCTGGTTATGTGGTTGCAGGTCAAGGCTTTTGGGCCGGGGCTAGAGAAGAGCGGCCGCCTGGTCAACCAGCCCACTGAGTTCACTGTCAGCGCTAAGGATGCTGGGAAAGGACCTCTGAAGATTGCTGCTCAGGTGAGACACAGACATCAGTGTCTTAATAAGGACAAAGAACAAGTCATCAAAACATAGATTATTCAGTGCTGGGGTGAAGATTAGGTTTTAGGCAAGTGGTCTCTAGGAAATGAATGTATGTCAGTGTAAAGTCCCCTAAAGTGGTGAAAACACAACACTGACCATGACAGAGTTCTGTAATACCAGCAGTGTTATGTATTGTATGGCTGCAGGTCAGATTATTTTCATGCTATTACTCACAGAACCACAGGACTCTGCCTGACCACATGTCTGTAATGTAAATGTGAAGGGTTGCTGTTTAACTGAGCTGTGTTGCTGTTACACTCTGAGCTAAGTGACCTAAATTCAGCTGTGGCTGGGAAAGGAGCAGCCGCCACCCCACGCAC
>NW_018127990.1:62516-75319 GCF_001952655.1 Monopterus albus | reverse complement strand
CAGCCGCAACCCACTGAAAACAACAGTGAAGCAAAGTTTCCCCCCGTCCGTGTGGAACACGAATCAAGGCAGAACAAGTCCTTCTGTCATTTTCTTTATGGTCTGTCAGATGTGAGACAGGCATTAATAAATACAGTGCAGTGCAGTCAGGGGAATTTTTTGTTTCCAGTGATCCTCAGAGAGAAAAGGAGATTGAATGGGAGTACTGGTGCAACAAGCACCTGGAATCTTGCAAAATGACTAGGGCCTCAACTAATTTATTTCTTCTGTCAGTAACAGTCATTTATTCTAAAAATGTCAGGTCATGGTGAAAACGCCTGCTATCACTTCCGAGAGCTCACGTTGATGTCTTCAGTGTAAACGTCTAAAACCCAAAGGTGTATGCTGAGGATAGAGCACCTGATGTGGTCTTCAGGATGCAGACGAGCATGTTGAGCACCAGGGCCGAGTGGTGTTCTGTCTCTGGACGTAGAGAGCCCGGAGCCCTCCTGCTCCATACCTAAACACATCAGCCTTTTTGATGTGAAACCACTGAGTTTGGTCAAATTCAAGAACAACCAGCGTCATCATAACGCCCGACTGACACCTGACAAAGCTCCGGTGCAGCTCAGGGTCAGAGGGTTACTAGTGGTTACAGTAGACTTTGGTTGTTTCAACAGGCTTTGGATTATTTTGGCTGATTTTATTTGGAAAAACCCCTCAAATCTCAATTTAACAGATACCCCTCCAATATTATTAGCTCAAAAATGTTCCCAGTGTTGTTTGATGTTCCCTTTGGAGGCTCACAGTAGTCGAGTTCTTCTGGCTCCTGTACTGTTAAGTTGAGTTGACCACCTTCTTACCGTAGCTGTCTCTCTGTGTGCGTGTGTGTGTCAGGATGTGGAGGGTCGTCCTCTGGAGGTGAAAGTGAAGAGTAAAGGCGATGGGCTGTACTCCTGCTCCTACACGCCCACCTCCCCTCTCAAACACACCGTGGCCGTCGCCTGGGGAGGAGTCGGCATCCCCAACAGCCCCTTCAGGGTAAGCAGCCAATCACAGCAGCCTGTGTCAGCAGCAAGTGATATTCTGGCCAAATCTCAGGACCAGGTCAGGGTAGAAAGTGCTAACGTTGTCCAGTCAAAACCTTTACTGACGGTAGAAAACAACAGATTTGTACAGTTGCAGCAGGCGGTGCAGAACACAGGCAGGAAAAAGAAGAAGCCCCTGATTATCATCACATACACTGAAGAGAGGAGAGGGTACCGCTTTTAGCTTAGCTGCACAGAGAGAAATTCCAGAAACAGATTCATTTTTAAAAAAGAAAACCAAACTGTACATGACATCTGTGCTTTTGACATGCTAAATAATGTAGTGAAAGAAAAGAAGACAAAAAAAGAGTGATTTTAATAAAGATTTAATGAAATACAGGAAAGGGAACAGCAGAATCTAACATGGTATAGAGAAGTAGGTCATGATTCTTGGATATACATTGGAGGGTGTGTGTATTTATTCAAAAGAAAACACTTTAAAATGCAACATGTCCAGATGAAAGCCTTAAAACACCATGATATAGTGTAGTGTTGACTGAGACTAAATCCACTTATTAATCTCTCTCTTGAAAAGAAAGTGATTAAGCTTATATTTCAAAATGTTGAACTATTCAAACTGTTAGCTCGCTCACTAACTAACCAGCAAGCTGATTTACCATAACACTGCCAATAGCAACAGGCTGACTCACCACTTCTACCAGATCTACTGTACCTCGCTTGTTAATCAGATGTGTGGTCAACATTCACTTGGCGGCTACTGTGGTTAACTAGTTAAAAAGCAGGCTGAGGCTAAATCCCAGTTCCCTTTAACTGCATCCACATTTCCTGAGTGTTTTCCTCACATCTTAGTCCTGCCCATGTAAGATGCAAGGAAAAGATGCAGGAGAGAAGAATCGCAGAAACACGTTTAAGACACACGAGACGTTATTCCGTCTCATCCTTCATCTGAAGCATCCAATCACCAACTGATTTGTGATAAAGAGGCATGTCAGTTCTCACTCATGGCTCCTACAGCAGCCTCCCTAGTCCTCAGAACAGGGTTAAGGGCTTTGGGACATCTTTCAAGATGGCGGGACAGAATGGCTTCTGGGTCATATGAGGCAGCAAGGAGCGATTGTTTAAGGGAACTGGGATTTACCCCAAGTCTGCAGTGTGCTGAGACGTATACACAAATGTGTCATGTGACCTGACACCATTAGCTTTTCTTATGCAAATATGACTCGTATTTTGTCGGTATTTAATTTAAAATCATTTGATGATGATGATGATAAACTTGTTAATAACATACGAACACAATAGAAATACTGACTGAAAAAGTGTGACTGCCTTTCACCAATGTCCACAGTATGATCAAAAATCCAAATGCAGCTAATGTCTAATTAAACCTTTTGTATTTTGATTCATTTTTGCATTTCATATGTTTATTTACCACACTCACCTCACTCTGTGCACTGTAACAACCTTTTGTCTTGTTTTATTTTTAACCAAAGTTGTTTTTACTCACTGAAGATGGTTTAACCACTAAATGCACTAACTGGTCTCTTCTGCACTGCCACCACTGTCCATGCACTGTAACTAACTTTGGGTTTTGTATTTTCCTTTTTGTTGAACGTCAATAACCTTTCAGATCTCTTTTGTGTGATGCAAGTGTTGTTCCTGTCAAATGAAAACCTTTTTACGTTATATGTGTGAAGATTTTCCACTATTTCATTGAACAAACTCAGGTCAAAACTTTCTGAACTAAAGGGCGTAAACACATGAAATGTGCACTAACCAGTCACCTTTGCACTGTAACCACCATTCGTTCATTCTGTGTCTTTAAATCACAATGTGAAAGACTTGTTTGAAGTTACTGCTGTTTGTCTATCAGCTGTCTTTCCTTCTTCTGGTTCTAAGGTGCTTTGGAGTTTTGCCTACAGGGCAAATGAGCGAGAAACTGCCATTGACATTGCTTTCATTGTTTTATAAGACAACAGAGGTACAAAGTTCAAAAGACGAAGTGAGAGAGAGTGAGGAGAAGCTGACACAAAGTTTTTAGAGAATTTGTTCTGTGAAAATTGGTTTTTGCATTCGTAAGACTAGCGGATAAGATGTGCTATCAGACTGGGGGGTTTAGATCTGGACACCACTTCATTGTATTTGTACAAGGCTTTTCTTAGTATTCACAGTATAAAAAAACAACTGCAACATAACAAAGTGGTTCTTCTGGCTCACAAGTATTTGTACTGGTGTTCAAATCGTTTCAGCTGGTCTAGAGAAGTTTGTACTTGTCTGAAAAGTAATACTCCAGATTTAGAGCTGATGTCACTGGTGAGTCAGCAGGCCTGTCGTGAGCTGCAGCAGCGTGCAGGCTGCCTGCTGCTGACTGCACCCTTCACCAGCGTTACTATTGATACAGGCAGTAGATATTGTAGATAGAAGGTAAACAGTCACGCCCAGTTCACAGCGCTACTGGTGACATACAGCAGCAACTCCTTTTCTTTAAAAATCATCCACATTTGTGATGTAAAACAACACGTAACCACAGTTTTTGTGTTGCTGTTGTATTAAAACAGAATATTTACTTTTGCTGTCAAGACTTAAATTAATGCAAATGCCCTGTTTGACAGTGAAAGATTGTAAAGTTAATCAGATTGGGTTGTAAAAAAACAAAAAAAACAAACTCCCTACTACACATTGTTGTTCTTTGCAGCCAAACAGGCTCGGCCACACTTGGCCTTTATTAGAATGAAATTTCAGCCCAAAAACAGTTGGTTGCAGTGGGTTTGTCACAGTTACTGGACTGTGAGCCCAGACACATTTTCCCAGACTCTACACTGCAAAAGAGCCATGAGCTGTACTTGGTACTCAGGCAGGAACAATATAAATACATGTGCACAAAAAATGAGTGGATTTAGCCAGGGTGCTAACAGAGCAGTACCTAGCCAAGCTAGCTCCAGAAAGCATTTCCTTACATGTTTGAAACGTCGGCCGTGTTGGCTTCGAGGTAAATGAAATTTGATTGGCGATGGATGACAGTTAAAACTTCAGGGCCCCTTGGTTTTACCTTCAAAAACAGACCTGGAAGACGCTGATAAACAAACTGACTGCTAAGAAGGCTGATTCTAAGCTTTGCCCTCTTTAGACTGACTTCTAGTTTGTTTGTATTAGGTGAATCTGACTTTTGATCTGTGTAATATGTTGAAATCACTGGGTAACTGTAAGCAGAAGCTTTTTAGATGAAAAAAGAATTTGTATCCAAAGGCTAATTTAGTTAATGATAAATTGTCCAGGCAGAGTTTTTAATGCTTGTATTTTTTGTCTAGTGACGTTGAATCTATCTGTACCCAACATGTTGACTGACAACATAATCATAAGCTGTGCTCACTTATTTCAAGTCATTTATATTATTTACATGAGCCTAAATTAGACTGCACTCAAAATAAATTGACATTTCATTTAAATGTTTTACTGTGTTGTTTGGTTTATTCTTTTTACATTTTAATGACGTGTATAACCTTAATATTTATTTATTTTCATTTTAGTTGGTATATTCTTTAAAAACTAGTTATTTCAATGGTTGGAGAATATATTTCAAGTTTCAGATAGGACCAAAACTGAAATAAGGAGTTTATTGTCCTCAATAATACAATTTTAATCTTAGTGTTAATATCAGAAGTAGCATTGAAACATGTTCCAAACTTTTCAAAAATAGAAATGCAGAAGTAGATACAGTTATGACGGGAACTGCCCAAGACATGACCAAAGAAATATGAGTGGCCATAATGTTCACCGGGATTTCACAAACGGGAAAGAGACGCATAGAACAAATTGACCATAAACATCATCACATGCACATAAAACATTGTATAGCTCTGTGTGAGTGTGGGTGAAATAACTGATGATGTGTGTGTGAAGTGTTATTTTTAAACATTGTCTTCTGCTGCTGTTTATGGGAACCAACATGCAAAAACACCTCGAACAGATACTGTATTAAAAAAAAAACAAAAAGCATTCTTTTAACATGCTCAAGATATCAGTGACATTTTTAGTATTTCCATTTATTTAGTTTATTTTGAACTGATCACTCTTTGAAACTTATTTTAGGGGTGACCTAACTCCACATACATTTTGATAAAATACTGGTTGTCTGTTGAGACAAAATTTGACAATAATAAATGATTGATATTTATTTCTGCAGCCTGTGAAGCTGCAGGTAGCAAATTAGTTAATATACAGTAGCCGAACTCTCCTTGCAAGAGTAGAAACAAAAGCAAAGTCTGGTCACTTGAGAGCCATCTTGGTATCCTGGGTTTTGACCATTATGCTCCTATCTCATATCTCTATAAATCTCATATCTCTGTAAATGCATATATAAATCTCTCGCTTACACATTTTAATTATACATTTGGTAACACTGGAGAATTGCATACTGTAGAACCACAAACTCTAAATCTGGGCCCCCTGAACAACTTTAACTGGTGTGAGGATTAGGGTGCATTGATTGTTCACCTGCCTATGCTGACAGCTTTACTACTCATCATTTCCATCTAAACTACAATGACGTATCACCTTGTGTATTAATAAAGATGAGTGAAATTAAGCCATATAACATACAACATGATATATATTCAAAATACACTGAAATATATTTAAGGAAATAATCAGGAAAGTAGTGTATCTAGAACGGAGCCTTGTGGCACGCCATATTTATTGTTTGTTCTTTGTAGTGACACAAATAACAAAACTGGCTTAAATGTCACAGAATCTGAGTGGGGAAATTCTTTGTAATTACAATAAGTGATATGTCATTTCCTGTTGGTGCTTCTAGGTCAATGTGGGTAAAGGCAGCCACCCCGACATGGTGAAGGTGTTTGGCCCTGGAGTGGAGAGGACCGGACTGAAGGCCAACGAGCCCACACACTTCACCGTGGACTGTTCTGGAGCTGGAGACGGTAACACACTCACATGTTTATACACCTATCTTTGTGACACTCAGTGACATAATGTATTCCCAAGCCATTAACCCTAACCTTTAGCTATCACAACTAAATGCGTAACCCCAACCCTTAGCGCTAACACTAAACCTAAGTCTAACCTGATCCTAAATCAACCTCGGTCCAATGGTATAAAACTCAAACTGTTCTTCACAATGTATTTTCTAGTCATACAACAACAGACATGGATACACACAATGAGGTGGCTGTGCTAAGGAGGTAAAGCGGGCCATTTCTAGGGATGGGACAATATATCGAAATTCAATATATCATGATACAAAAACATTGTTTTGTCTAGCGATTATATATCGTGGGGTCGCCATACACCAGCAATTTCATATTTTTGAGATAAGCCTAACAGAATGTAAGTAAATATGTCTGGTTGTTCTTTATATAATCACCCAGTGCTAGAAAAGGATAAAAAAGAGGAATAAAGTACAAGTATTCGGTAGCTAGTCAGACATTGTTGTCACTGAATTTTAACTGTATCATGATTGAATAGAATTGTACACACGTCATATCAATAAAAAGTCACGTCATCCCATTCCTAGTCGCTTCCTAGCTGGAGGGTTAATGGTTTGATTCCCAGCTTCTCCAGTCCAATCATGTTCAAGTGACACTGAACCCCAAGTTGCTGCCAGTGGCTGTCCATTGGTGTGTGTTTGTGAGCGTGAATGTGTGAAAATCCCTTTGTGTGCTTCAGTGCATAGAAAAGTAAAAGTTCATTTCCCATTTGATTTACCAATGATAGTTAAGACAGAAAATCCCCAGAGGCTGTTTAATTTGGTGTGACAGCAGCTCCTGTCTGTGTTAGAACAACACACTGAATATAAAGTGTACACACTCTGCCATGTACAACACCTATATAATGTCTGTGAATGATTTCAGCAAGCACGCACACCTTCCCTGGTATGTCCTGGCAATGATCTCAAGGCAGAAACATCCTGACAGGAAGTTCATCACACACAGTTAATCATGGACCTGCACAAAAATACATCTTACAGTAACACATTTTATTTTTATGATGATATCAATCAAGGCTGGAATCTGTAAATAACTATTAGCTGAACTTTAGACTATTTTGGTTTGTGGTTTTGAGTGAAATGTCTCAACAACTATCAGATGGATTGGACATTAAATTTTGTACTTGCATCAATGTCCAGCTCAGGATGATTTGTAGTTACTTTGATATTCTTCTGACTTTTCATTTAATGCCATGACCAGATCAAAGCTTTACCCACTACTTTGTTTTACTACCACCTGCCTGCCCAACTGGAATTGATATATCCAGTCACCTTGGTGCACTTCCCAGTAAGAATCTGGCCTGGTCCTGTTGTCTGTTTATTGCCTCATTCCTCTGCTGTGTTTGACAACTCTGTTCTTCTGCATGGCCTGTTCATTGTGCATATCAGAGCCAATTTCAGTGTAACATCCTAGTTTAGTGTTTCTGACGTGAGCAGATGAAGTGAACGACCAGCAGAAAACAAACAATCTAGCACCCCCTTGTGTTTTTACACCAACACCAACATGGGTCTAGTTCCTCAGAGAGCTTGTCGTCTCAGTAGCAAGTGAAAGAATTAGTATCATATACCTTCTGTCCAAGATATGGTACATCTGCTTTGTCATCAGTTTGTGTGTGTTCATTCAGGTGACGTCAGCGTGGGCATCAAGCGTGACGCCAGTATGGTCGGTGACAGAGAGGTTGACGTAGATTTTGACATCATCCCCAACGCCAACGACACATTCACCGTCAAATACGTCCCTCCTGCTGCTGGAAGACTCACTGTTAAAGTCCTGTTCACTGACAAGGTACACACACACACACACACACACACGATCTGCTGAAAAGTTTCTAGGTCTTTTCTTCGGGCATTGATTGATTTGTTTTTTGGTGAATTTCAATGTGCTTTTACACAGGAAGTTCCACAGAGCCCCTTCAGTGTCAAAGTCGATCCCTCCCATGATGCATCAAAGGTTAAAGCAGAGGGTCCTGGACTGTCACGCACTGGTGAGACACACAAACACACATACTCGCATGCACTGACAACCAAGATGGCTCAGTGATCCTGACTGTCCCTCCTTCATCCTGTGCAGGTGTAGAGAGCGGTAAGCCGACTCATTTCACAGTGTTGACTAAAGGAGCCGGGAAAGCACCGCTGGATGTTTCCTTCTCAACTCCTGTCAAAGACTTCGACATCATCGACAACTATGACTATTCTCAGACAGTCAAATACACGCCTGTACAACAGGTATGTCAAATACGTGTCTGTGCAACAGGTACAGTACGCCAAACAAATGCGTACTAAGTACCTGTACACCAAATAAATAGTTCATCAGGTTGTACAATTGATTTGTCAAACATGCACCTGTTCAAATACACACCTTCACAGTAAGCAGTTCAAATGGTACATCACATGCACACCTGTGCAGCAGACTTGTTTGTGGCTTTATCACCTCAGAATGAATATAAATAAGTTTTTGTGAGCAAATTCTCCACAGCCATAATGACAAATCAACAAAAACAGAAAAGCAAACACTTGACTGTTTGTTTTTCCTCCAGGTTTTGCTCATCAGTCGTGTTTGTACCAAAACAGTAAACACAGTGAACGCTGTGCGCAGGCAGCAGCGCCTCACCTGCCTGCAGTCATTTTAAACAGCTGGTGCATTGCCTTCTGTCTTCTTACCAAGTACTTCAAAGATGGAGTACTTGTTGATCTAAACACTACAATGTGTCTTCAGGGGGAGATGAACGTCTCGGTGAAGTATGGAGGAGATCCCATCACTAAGAGCCCATTCACGGTCGGAGTCGCTGCTCCGCTGGATGTGAGCAAGGTCACTGTGAACAACCTGGATGGAAGTAAGAAATCAGTCTTTCTGTGCAACTGTAATGTGACTGATTAGTGAGCCTTTATCAGTGAATACATTTCTGGGACCCATTCAGCAGAAAAAATGAAGTTCTGTTCATCTTTTGTAGAATTAGTATGTGCTATTGATCGAGGGTTTCTGGGACTTTGTAACATATCCTTTATGCGTTATTGTTTCAGGAGTGGAGGTCGCTCAGGAACAGAAGTTTATGGTTGACACCAAGGGTGCAGGAGGTCAGGGTAACCTGGAGGTGGCGGTGGTGAGTGTCAGATACCTGTTAGTAGGATCCATTTATTGTAGGGTTTGATCTATTCATAGGTTGCCAGGTGGCACAATGACAAATACCATCACACCAGACTTGTACTTCAGCATGTCAAGTTCCTCTCTGTTCTCTTGTTTACAGCTGAGTCCCAGTCACCGGGCGGTACCATGCAAAGTGGAGCCCCAGTCCAGTAAAGCACATGTCAGTCTGGTCCGTTACACTCCCACAGAGGAGGGGGTCCACGCGGTCAACGTGTCTTACGACGGACACCCTGTCCCTGGCAGTCCCTTCTCTGTGGAGGCCCAGCTGCCTCCAGACCCCAGCAAGGTCAGCGTCTGATCCTTCATGATGATAAAGAGTATTTTGTTAATGTTTCACACACAATTTTTATTTATTTCTGTGCACAGATGTTCAACAGATACATGCACTAAATATCCTGTGTGACAGTGATTCATGAAGACTAGCATGCAAATAGAAAATACACAAATAGTAAATTTTATTTGCACTCTACTTCAATGAAACAGAAAAGGAAAAAATAAAAACTTTTATCAGACACAAGAATGAACGTACATGTAATTTTATTTACTTTTTATTTTTTTTGCTTTTCTTTGATGAAAAAGAGCATATTTTATTATTGTGTATTTGTTTGTTGTATGAAATAAAGCATGCCAGTGAAACTCACCTGGGCATTGCGTGACTGAAAAGACCATAAAAAGAATGTGAAAATAAAAATTGAAAGTACAATCAAAGCAATGGCATGGCATCATGATTGTCCCTTCTTGCTCCCCCTCCAGGTGAAGGCGTTCGGTCCTGGTCTGAAGGGAGGCCTGGTGGGGAGTCCAGCAGAGTTCACCATTGACACCAAGGGTGCTGGCACCGGAGGTCTAGGCCTGACGGTGGAGGGTCCAACCGAGGCCAAGATCGAGTGTTCGGACAACGGCGACGGGACCTGCTCTGTCTCCTACCTGCCCACCGAGCCCGGAGACTACCTGGTTAACATCCTGTTTGAGGAGGTCCACATCCCGGGTTCGCCATTTAGAGCCGACGTCCAGATGCCCTTTGACCCCTCTAAGGTGGTGGCGACAGGGGCAGGCCTGAAGAGAGCCAAGGTCAGGGACAAGCTGCAGTCAAAGAATCCTAATGCTTTAAACATTCAGCAGATTTAATCAGTTCAGTGTCAGGTTTTGGTGATTATGGAGAAACTGCAGAAAGGGTTCTGAGTTTGCTCAGATTTGAGTCTCTAACTCAGAGGCTCATGGGTATCAGAGTATTTAAAACCGCCCACTGAACTGAACTGGCATAAAAAACCCACATGATTCCTCAGAAATAAACTGATGCTCAGAAAAAAAAGCTTATGGCAAAGGTTAAATTATCCAGGAGGCTCTGGTGTTTCTTGACAAATATTCAGGTGATCATTAAGTATGTTTACATCACCTGCATTTCCAAGTTGTGCATCAAAAACAGGAATCACTGGGAATTTGAAAGATCTTAAAAGAGGTTTTACACTTGGTTGAGATGGAAAAAGCAAATTGTCTGAAACTTGACCACTGAAAGAAAAATTTTGAAATGGAAATTTTCAGTGTAATTACCTCTGACCCATTTGTCTCAGTTTTGATTTCCAAAACTGACCAATCCTAAGACATCTCACCAGCTTAAATGAGGAGATGCCCATTTTAAAATAAAGGATGAAGTGTGATCCGGCTTGTTGTGACTGTGCAGGTTGGAGAGCCCAGTGTGGTCAGTGTGGACTGTTCTCGAGCCGGACCAGGACTACTCAGCCTGGAGGCCATACCAGATGCCTCCCCGACCAGCCCTACTGGGTCTGCACCAGGCTCAGGTAACTGTCAGCTTTATTTCTTGTTTTAGTTCATTAACTACAAATTACATGCTACAGTACAATAACATAAATACCACTTTTATTGTTGGGATCCAAGTTTTTACAAAGTACTGTGTGTTTCTACTGAAAACGTCTTCATTTCCTAAACTGTGAAGCTGGACGTGTTGTTCCAGGTGTTAAAGCTAAGACGGAGGTGGTTGACAACAAAGATGGCACCTACACAGCGACATACATCCCCCTGAGCTCTGGCGTACACACCCTGCAGATGAAGTATGGAGGAAAGGCTGTCCCCGGTTTCCCCGCCAAGGTGGTGGCGGATCCTGCTGTCGACACCTCCGAGGTCAAAGTGTTCGGACCCGGAGTGGAAGGACAAGGTGCAGTATGGCCCACCTGGGTCAGTGTGTAGCTGTTTGGTTTGAGAAAAGGTGGCGTGGTGAACACGAATGACCTGCTTTATTCTGAACATAACATTTTAACATTGTTTAAGGGGTGTCAAAGGTTAACACAACATTGTTTAACAGGTAAAATCCAAATTATATCCACATATAATAAAATAATTTAAAAAATAAATACAAAATCAAAGCAGCTTATTTAAATGATATTTTTGTATTCCACACAGTGGTGTACTGTTCTGTATGCTGCTGCCCAGCTGTTAAAACATAAAATGTATGTGATAGCCAACAATATTAAAATAAATAAGTATTTCTAAACACCTCAGTACCACAATACATGGTGCTAGCCTGCTGCTAACATACATCTTTAACTGAGAGGAGGAGACATGACCTGTAACTCCTGTTCCTGCTACCACAGTATGTTTTACATCCATCTTTTAGGAAATTTTCATGTATTTTACTGTAGCTTTAGTTCACTTAAGTACTCTTACCTTAAACCTGTGATGTTCACTGACACATCCACACCTTCTAAGTCAAGTTGGAAAACTTGTTGACAAACAGTTGCTTTGTATTTCCACATCCAGTAATTATGGAGCAACATTATCATACATCTGGAGTCATGTCTCTGCCCCGATGGACAAAAGTCCAATAAACTATAAGCTGAAATTCTTTATGAAACTCTGTAAATCCAAGGGGAGCTGCAGATTTGGGTGGTAATTTTCTTTAGGTTCATCACTTAAAATTGTGAGCAACAGATAATAGAAGAATGGTTCAAATCTGTACAGCAGAGGCCAGGACGTCCTGACTCCACAAACACTGGATCCTATGTGATGCATCTCGATGCCTGTTCCACCTTCCCTGATGAGTACTGTACCTGCCCCACAGCTTTGAAACTTGAAGCCCCTGATTTTCAATGCAGAGTTTCTACTGTAATTTGTAAACATTCAGCATTTTCCTCCCTCCTCCAGCTGTTTTTAGAGAAGCCACCACTGAGTTCACAGTAGACGCCCGTCCTCTGACCCGGCGAGGAGGGGACCATGTGAAGGCAGAGGTCAGGAACCCGTCTGGAGCGATGACAGACTGCGTGGTTACTGACAAGGCTGATGGGACCTACAATGTTGAGTACACTCCTTTTGAGAAAGGTAACACACCTTTGAAACACGACTCAAAGTTATGATAAACATTTTAGTGTCCTCTCCAAACTATGTTGTCAGCTTCACTGGCTGATCTGTGTCTGTTTATTTCAGGTGTCCACAGTGTCCAGGTTCTGTATGATGACACCCCAGTTCCTAAGAGCCCATTCAGGGTTTCTGTGTCAGAGGGATGTGACCCCAGCAGGGTGGTGGCTGCAGGCCCTGGGCTCCAACAGGCCCTGACCAACAAGCCCAACAACTTCAACATCACAACCAGGTACAAAAAAGGACAGACAGTTTGGAGCAGGGA
>NW_018127990.1:56971-62486 GCF_001952655.1 Monopterus albus | reverse complement strand
GGATCTGAACCCTTTCAGTCTTTTAAGGTCATTTGTTCTGTGGGGAACTAAGACATCTTTGTTATAAAAATACAGCAGCAAGTTGCAACTATATGTATTTTGTCTAAACATGGGGAACAAGTGAAAGCAAAAGCAAAAAACGTCAAAAAAATTTTTTTTTTTTTTTTTTTTTTTTTTTTTTTAGGAAAGAATCTTTTTAGTAGAGCAATTGTAATAAAAGAACCAAGGTCAAACTGTTGCTGATTTTGGGGGTAATAATCCTTTTAACAGAGGAGCAGGTACCGGAGGTCTTGGCATCACTGTGGAGGGTCCATCGGAGTCAAAGATGTCCTGCAAAGACAACAAAGATGGCAGCTGCAGCGTGGAGTATGTTCCCTTCACCCCCGGCCTCTACGACGTCAACATTACCTATGGAGGACAGCACATCCCCGGTGAGTTGGTGTTAAAAGTCATGGTATGTTTCCAGTCTTCCTGTTAGTCCAACACTGTGTTCAAGGGTGAAATATCTGAAGGAACAGTTCTGGTATTTTACTGTGTTGCCCTTAAAGCCAGTGAAGCCCATGAACAGACCAAAACCAACAACGTGTCCACCTCTCAGCACTCTGTGATTTCTCTAGCCTTCCTCTCAGCTCCAAACTGACTGGTTCCTACTGAGGATGAAAATGTTTCATGTTTTAAAAAGCCTTGATTTTTGAAAATGCTCCTTCACTGTAGCTTTTATCAAATGTTACTCAAACAGGAGGAAATGGTGCACATGAAGGGACTATATTCAGTGGTGGATTAACACATTTATTGCTTTAGTGTTTCCAGCAATAGGATGGTGTATACAGTATGGGACTGAGTAGAAATAAACTACAGTAGTAATGAAGGGGACACCCAGCGCAACAGAGTGGCTCACTGCTTTTAATAGTTTATGGACAACAGTGGAGCTCTGAGGCACAGAGGAGGAAGATGTACAGTATCAGACCCTTGAAATCCAGACATAACGGGGTTTTTTTTTTATTGAAACATAGTAACACATTAACAAAACACTACAGAACATGGGAGACAAGACAACAGTTACATTACGTTACAGAAGGATATAGAGTGTTTTAACAAGGTTGTAGTGTGTGAAGTGTGGGTATTTCTGTTCTCTCTGAACTCTGTACTTCTGGATCAGTGTATTATATGATATGAACTGATTATTTTCAAATAGGTGATGTAAGTAAGTTATTCCTTTGTGTTGCCATGCTGGGAAATAGATAGGGTTATTATGCAGTTGGAAATCAGGGTTGTGCCAAATTGGAGTGTATCTACATGGTACAAGTGATGATTTAGTGATTTTGTTTACTTTCCCCCAGGCTGTCGGAGTTGAGAGGATTGTGATGTTCTTACAGTGATTCATTTTCTTAGTAGAGTTTGGTAGAATAGGGAGGTCTGCAACTGAGTTATTTAAGTTATTTTTACAGTAATTTGGCTCTAATTCTATCCATGTGCTGTTGTAACTGTCCTTCTGAATCCATTTGACTAAATACTGTAGCTGATTTGCCAAAGTAGTAATATTGGAAATTTTGTGCCTCTAGGCCACCTAGTGACTTCTGCTTTTGGAGTGTAGATAGAGAAATTCTGGGTTTCTGAAGTTAAAGAATCAAGTGATTTAAACCATTTATCTGTGAGTGTTGTGGGAAGCATTGTAAACAGTTGATTTGAGGCAGAGTTTTCATTTTGATAGTAGCTATTCAACCGATGAGTGAGAGAGGAAGATTGGACCAACATTTAAGATCATCTTCTATCTTTTTTTAGCAGGGGGGTGTAGTTGAGATTAAAAAGTTCTGACAGCCTGGGAGAGATATTAATACCAAGATATTTAATGTTGCCTGTGCAGAATTGGGGGGAGGAGTTTAGAGCTGTGTAGTGTACAAAAGAGAAATGTCCAGTTAACTTTGTCAAATGCTTTCTCTGCATCTAGTGATAAAATTATGGTTTTGGTTTGTTTTTGTTGTGCAAGATTAATTAAATTAAATAATCTACGGATGTTGTCTGAAGCATTCCTGTTTTTAATGAAACCTGTTTGGTCTGGGTGGATTAGTATTGGAGTGTCTGTCTATTCTAGTAGTTAGGGCTTTGGTAATGATTTTTAAATCCGAATTAATAAGTGATAAGGGACGGTAATGCAGCGTGTTCTTTTATGAAGAATAATCGGAGTCAAGTATCAATTTTAAACATTTATTATCACAATTGAATAGACTATCGAATAAAGCAATTTACAGAGCTCTGGGTTCCGTCTCTATCTGAAGCCCTGACCATCAACAGCAAAACCATTCAGCTCGTCTTCAGGACAAGGGAACGCCTACCCTCCTGGAAACCCAATTTCATATACAGTTTTGAAATGTGCAATGTGGGTTGATCTGGTGCCTCTCATGCTGTCCCACTGGTCCTTTGGTCTGTCCGTCCTCTCTGGTCCAATCATTCGCGCCCTAGGAAGGGGAAGAAATCCTATACTGCCTGAATTCCTATAGACACACTCCTTCCTATGTTTCCTAGTACCTGCTCCATGTTACTAATGGCATAATGCAGACATAGTAACTTCTCCAGCATCACAACAGTTCTCTCTTACCTTTAAAGCTTTCTCCTCCACATGTGTCCAGATCTAATCTCTGTCTCACTAACCTTGGAATTCCAGTGACCTGCAACTCCCCTCACTTCTAGCCCAGTGGTGATAATAAATTCACTGTGGACTCTCTTAGCCAGAGCTGTAAATCTAATGAGATTCAGTAATTTAGTGGACATGACACTAAAATGTTGAACAGTGCTTCGGTGACTAATACAGTAAATATTAACCAGTGGTTCAGTGAACACATAAGGTGATATGTAACTATGTAAACATAACTGTGACATATAAGTATGTGAACTTATGTATTCTAAAATAAAATCTTAACTCTTCTTTTTCTAATATGATAGACTAGTCATACACATACAAAGTGAACACACAGGTTAAAATAAGCAACAATCATGGTGTCAATCTTCTACTAAATAAGTACTTAATTCAATAAAATGTTGGAACTAATCCTAGAGCATAACTTTGTTAATAATTTTACTCCACACTCTCCAAGCCCAAAAGAACAGGCATAGAGTTCCCTTAATTTGTTACACAGCTGACTATAAATGTTATCAGACAGTTCAGTGATCCACTCCCTTAGTGTCTTTGTGGACAACCAGAGATTTCTGAATTCAGCCATTATTTTTTGGGCAGAGGATATCAGCGCTAGCAGCCTGCTCCATATAATCTTTCACAAACTCTTTGGATAAATTGCTTTTTTGCTTTTGCAGTTTTGCTGCGTCACATTCCCTTTTTGCTCAGTGAAGGAAGTTTGCAGCATGGCCAGGCCTCTCCTAAGCAGCTGGCCTCTCTTATACTTAGCATTATGTTTAGAAGAGTAATGTCACTTGAGACTGCATTTCTTGAGAATGGCAACTTGCTCCTTGCAGATGAAACAGGTAGCAGTTGCATTAAACTACAAAAAAAAAAAAAAATTATTACTTGTCCACTTCTCTTGAAACTGTCTCTTTTGAATTTAGAAAGAGCTTTTTTGATGTCAGGTAGTGTTAAATTCTGAACTTGTCCAGGGAAAGATGAAACTGTCTTTGAAGTCTGAGATCTGATATACCTGACAGAGGCACAGTTTACCCGTCTGTTATTTGCAATACTCTCATGCTTTTGTGTTTTGACTCGCCACAGTTTTCCATGGCTTCAGGTCTGTACAAGTGTCATGTCCCCTTTTCATGTACCAAATTTAAATGGAACAGAGACCACACCCATCGTTCAGGAACCAGCACTATACCAGCCAGGTTCTGGAGCACACCCACTATCCCATCATGGATCCATCATGTAAAAAAACTTTTATAAACATGTCCATTAAAAGTGTTACAGTCTGGAGCTTCTGTGGGAGACAATTTTTATAATTTTTTTTTCTTGCACATTAAAAACATCTTTGATGTTAACAGTTCAGTGAAGCAGTCCTACAAATGTTGTTCATAAATTGCAGCTCATAATTTACAGAAAGCCAAGTACAGTGCCTTGCGAAAGTATTCGGCCGAACGGTAAAAGGGTTTGTAATACATACCAGCTGACAAATGGATGTCGTGTACAAGTAAAGGTAAGACCATAAACTTTTATTATTTCTAGTTAGAAATAAGCTCAATTGAAATAAATTTTAACCTCAAATTAAATATGGGTCACGTTTGTGTGAAGAATGTTGATATGAGATATAAAACATAACGCATTGTCTGTTAATAGACAATTTGTATTTGTAAATCTGACTGTAAAGGAGTCAGTGCCTCACCAGCTGTCAACCTCACCGCACGTCACTCTCATACAAAGTGAACACACAGGTTAAATAAGCAACAATCATGGTGTCAATCTTGTACTAAATAAGTACTTAATTCAATAAAATGTTGGAACTAATCCTAGAGTATAACTTTGTTCATAATTTTACTCCACAGTAACTAGAAGGGTGAATTGGGTCTTTGTTTGGTTTTAATAAGAGTCTGTGTCTGGCTGTGTTCATGTGTGTTGGTATTGTGGAGGTGTCTTTAATTTCTGTAGTAACTCTGAGAAACAGTGGTGATAGCATTTGCCAAAAAAGTTTATAAAATTCAGCTGGTAGTCCATCAGGTCCGGGTTCTTTGTTATTTGGCATTGAAATCAGTGCTTTATGGAGTTCGTCGATGGTGAGAGGAGCATCTAATCTGTCAGCTTGTTCTCTGGGTAATGTTGGCAGCTCTAAACGATCTAAGAAAGTGTCTATTTCTGATGAATTGGGGGAGTAAAGTTTACTGTAAAAGGTTTGGAACACGTTATTAATATCTTGTGGATTATAAACAATTTCACCTCTAGGATTGAGTATGGATGGGATTGATGCTTTTTCCTTGTTGTAATTGTGTTGTAATTGATTAGCCAGATAATTACCTATTTTGTTACTGTACTGAAAGTGTTCATATTTGAGTTGTTGAATGAGAAACCGCTTTTTTTATATATATAATATTTTCAAGTTGCATTTTTAGTTCGCTTAATTTGTTTTGTGTTTGTTCGCTAGGGTTTTGGGAATGTAAATCTGAGTTGTTTTGTCTTTTGTTCCAAGATGCTTTCCAGTTCTAGTTGTTTTTTCTTTTTGTACGATGAGTATGTTATTATTTTCCCTCTAATTACTGCTTTGCCTGTTTCCTATAATAATGAGGGTGAGATTTCTGGAGAGTCATTCATCTCCAGAAAGAATGCCCACTCTTTTTCAATAAATGTAATAAAATCTAAGTCCTGGAGTAATGATGTATTGAAGCACCATCTTCTAGAGGGTTTAGTATCGGCTTCAATATTTAATGTGAGGGAAATGGGAGCGTGATCACTAATTATAATGGAGTGGATCGTGGTGCCTGTTGCATATTGGGTAAGGGAATTACTGATGAGAATAAGGTCTATTCTAGAAAAAGACTGATGAAGGGAGGAAAAGTAGGTGTATTCTCTAGATGTAGGATTACT
>NW_018127990.1:52338-56835 GCF_001952655.1 Monopterus albus | reverse complement strand
ATAATATTTGTTGAGTTGCATAAAGATGAGAAAAAATTATGAAAAAAGAATGAATCATCGTTATTGGGGCCATATATGTTTGCAAGTGTATAATCCAGACATAACGGTTGATTTTGGTCTTTTCATGGAATAAGAAAAATATTAAATTAGTTGTAAAATCTTGATAGTCATGAAAACTGGTACTTCAGTAACTCCCTGACGATAAATTCTAATTAAACTGAAAAAGCTCATGTCAAACTAGACTTATTCTTCTTTGTGTTTGGGTCTTAACCAACATTTCCTTTTCCTGTTCTCCCCAGGAAGTCCATTCAAGGTCCCAGCAAAGGATGTGGTGGACTCCAGTAAAGTCAAGGTATCTGGTCCCGGTGTGGGCTCAGCAGTCAGGGCCAATATCCCACAGTCCTTCACGGTGGACTGCAGGAAGGCAGGTGTGGCCCCACTGGCCGTGGCCGTCAAGCCTCTGAAAGGCGCCGCCGAGCCTGTGGAGGTGACAGACAACAGGGACGGGACTCACACAGTGTCCTACACTCCAACTGTGGAGGGACCGTACTCTGTCGCCGTCAAGTACGCAGAGGAGGACGTCCCCCACAGGTACACAGAAGTACTGATAGAGTACTTTAAGAGGAAGCTGAATCAGGAGTCAGTTGATCAGTTCAAAGACAAAATCAGATCTGCAGTATTTTGTGGAACGGTAAAGGAGGTCCTTTGTATTGTGTCTTGTGTTAGAGAATCTCTACACTTTTTGCTCATGTTAGCATTTAAATACCTCAGTAATAACTGTTTCTTCAGTGGGGAATTTGTGTCTGGGATTCATATGTGCACCTTTGTTGAAGTTTGTGGAGTTTGACTGTGTTGTTTCTGTCTGTGGTCTCTTCAGTCCCTTCAAGTTTCGGGTTCTGCCCACTCATGATGCCAGTAAAGTGCGAGCCAGTGGGCCCGGGTTGACCAGTGGCGTCCTCGCCAGCTTCCCTGTCGAGTTCAACGTTGACACCAAAGATGCTGGCAAGGGCCAACTGGAGCTGCTCATCACAGTCAGTAACACACACACACACACACACACATTAATAGACAGATGTGAAATAAGACATCACATTAAAACTATCTGTCCTCAAATTATCATTATTACAAATTATCCTCAAAGGGCATTTCCGCTCTCACATTAAAACTATCTGTCCTCAAATTGTCATTATTACAAATTTTCCTCAAAGGGCATTTCCACTCTGTACAACACACATTAGACCCTTGATTCAGAACCAAACAAACAATAGTTTAACAAACCCTAAAGAGCAGCACAAACTACAGCCTCCAAAGTGACCATGAGCTGAATCGATTTGAACATTGATCAGGAACGGCACTGAGCAACTTTCAGATCCAGGTCACCACCTTGGAGAAAGGACATACTACATAGTCACACAAGAGATGAACTAAATAACACCACTCACAGCAACCTTCCCTCCTTTCTTCTCGTCTCTTGCCTCCTTCCACCTCAGGACCAGGATGGTAAAACTAAGCAGCCCAGTATCCATGACAATGATGATGGTACATACGAGGTGTCTTACATCCCCAACCGTGTGGGCCGGTACACCATCGCCATAAAGTATGGCGGTGACGAAATCCCTGCATCACCCTACAGAGTCCGTGCCACAGCTACCGGAGACGCCAGCAAATGCACCGTCACCGGTCCGTCACTAGAATAACCCATCACAGATTAAAAAAAGTAATAATAATAATACAAACTGAAAAAAAAACAAATAAATGAAATGAAATGTCTTCCACTCAGGTCCCGGTGTGGGTCCCACTGTGGCCATCGGCGAGGAGCTGGGTCTGGTGGTGAATGCTAAGGGTGCTGGGAAGGGGAGGGTAAGCTGTGTGGTGGTTCAGCCTGATGGCAGCGAGGTGGAGGCTGAGGTAATGGAGAACGAAGATGGCACCTTCGACATCTTCTACACCGCACCGGCCCCCGGGAACTACATCATCTACGTCCGCTTTGGAGGAGAAAACGTCCCGCGCAGTCCCTTCAAAGTCGTGGTAAGGGAGGGATGCAGAACTGTACTTAATCGAGTGTGATTTCAGGGATCCAAAATGCTCCACATAAGCAGGTGGTCATCTGTTGCAGATTTTAATGAGAGCATGTTAAGGTGGAGGTTCCACTGTCTTTATTACAGTTTGACTGAGGATCTGGAATGACTTCAGTATTTAAAGTGACTAAACATTAATTCTGCAAATTTCAAATTTTGTTCACATTATAGTCATGCGGTACTGCAGTTTAAGTGCGGGTGGATTTTGAAAAGTTTCTGCTGTACTATAGTTTTGAAGTTCCTCTGCCCCCACATGGTCTTTTTAATGCAGCCTTAACTCAGATGGCTTGTTTGTATAATTGCACTGGTTGCAGATTAATCTCTGATCTTGTGCCTTGAGGTGACAGGTTATATTTACCCAAGAGTCTGTGGCGTATGTCAACTTTTGAACATATATATTGTGCTTCCCGTCTGTCTCTAATCCTGTATGTGTGTTGCACTGTTAAAGACACCAAATCTTTTCCACTAGCCTTATAGCACAGTCTCACTCCACATTAAGGAGTAATTAAAGTACTCTGAGTACTAGTGAACTGGGACAAATGAATTCCACCTTTATTGGTGATGACAATATTATTCACAGTGCCAAGAAGAAACATATAGTACTGTGCAAAGGTTTTAGGCAATTAAAGTGAAGATGTTTTTTAAAAAAAATACCATGAATAAAAGTCAGATCAATATTTGCTGTGACCCCCTTTGCCTTTAAACCAGCTCCTGTTCTCCTCAGTCCATGTGCACACAGTGTTTCCAGGTCCTTGGCAGGCAGGTTGTTCCAGTATCTTGGGGAAGCATTTGCACAGTACTCTAGATGTTTTTTCCCCCTTAATCTGGCATCTGCACCTCTGGTCAGTGGTAGTGGAGAGGAAATGTGTGTGTGAGTGCAGATGTTAATCCTTACTGTTGTCTCTTCAGGCTACAGATGAGGTACCCTTGATGCAAGAGCAGACATCTCTACAGCAAAAGGCCGCTCCCCCTGGAGTTGGCTTCCAGCCCTGGGTACCCCCTGAACACAAACACAGTCAGATGCATTCATGCACACACTTATAAAAACAAATATCCAACGAGTTTTAATTTGCACTGTTTTTATGGTTTGATAGAACCTTTAATGGACAGTCGGACAATCACACAAACATACACACACACACACACACACAGGCTTACTTGATGTGGAACACGCAAAAGAAACTTTGACACACACTGTAAGTAAAATGACTCGTTAACAGCACACACACTTTTTAAACATGACACTCGCAAAAAAAGCAGTGACCACAACACAAGCACACACTAACATACGTACTGTGCACAACACACACACACACACACACACAGCTCTCCTCTGTTGCAGGTGAAAATCTGGCCTGCCTCTCTCTCCATTCTAAAATGTACTCTCTCAACCGCTTTGCCTCATTGCTTCTCTTTTTGTCTCAGCCAGCCGGACCGCAGCAAACATCTAATGTCATAAAATAAATAAATCTCAGGTCTTGTCACGTGTTGCAGAAGGCACTGCTATGGTTATGGGAGGTTTTTTTTTTCCTCTAGGGGTTTCGATATGGTGGTCTTTGTCGCTATCTCTTCTCCCTCAGTGCACTCTTCATCACAGTGGCTGCATTATAGAATCACATCATCATCCTCTTCTAACTCCTTCCTGCTCCACTGCATTACACTTCCCCAGGGTGCCTCTGTGTGGGAGGGGCTGGGATGCAGCAGCAGCATGTTTCTAATGCAGGTCGCTGAGGACAGGAAGTTGTTTTTAGTAACGAGTGACCTCTTAAATTATGTGTATCTGTGTCCGTTTACTCCAGGTGACATCAGAGAACTACAAGCCAGTCAGCAGCATTAATGGAAGCGGCTTCAGACCATTTGACATGGTGATTCCTTTCTCCGTCAGGAAGGGAGAAATCACTGGTAAGGAACAGATTAATGCTCAGAGTGCATTTATTCTGCTGATTCAGATTTCTTTCGCAGGTGCTGAGTTAGCATGTTAGCTTTGTTTGTAGGAGTAAGGAAAGGTTTATTTTTTATGTGTGGAAAAGAAGGTAGAAGGGGATGTGAGGGCCATTATAAAAGCTTCTGCTGGTGTTCCTTCAAGTGGATCATGGTGGATTTTGAGGTGTGGTTTTGGTAACTGTCCTGTTCAGTTTCAGTTTTTGACTGACTACAGGAAATCTGCTTCCTGTCTTCTAAAAATACTCAGACCAGCCACATCAGTGTTTGATTGTTTGTTGTCTTGCTGCTCTTCTTTTCTCTCTCCTCTATCTACTCACCCCAACCAGCTGAGGCGAAGGCCTCCCACCAAGAGTTGGGGTCTGTCGGAGGTTAGGTTAGGTTACTTTATTTATACCCGTAGGTAAATTTATCTTGCAGTCAGATCAAATGACATCCTTGACACATTCACAAAATACAAGAATAAAATACAACAACA
>NW_018127990.1:48575-51810 GCF_001952655.1 Monopterus albus | reverse complement strand
AGCATATCTTTAGTTTTTGTTGTATTTAGTTGCAGATAGGATTCCTCACACCAGTGGACAAAATCCTCAATGACTGAACCATGGCTACTTTCACCATCACTGAGGAGACTAACAATAACTGAGTCATCAGCATACTTTATAATAGTTCTATTGTCACATCTACTCTGACACATATTTGTGTAGAGAATAAAAAGTAAAGGTGACAACACACACCCTTGAGGAGAACCAGTGGAAAATCCCCTCTGGTCAGATAATATGCCGTTGACCCTTACTCTCTGTATCCTGTTGATTAAAAAATCCAACCTACCAGATTATTACTCAAATCAAATTGTTGTAGAAGCCTTTCAATTAAAATGTGAGGCTGTATTGTCTTAAAAGCAGAAGAAAAATCCACAAATAAAAGCCTGGCGTGTGTCCCACTTTGTCCCAATGGTTTCTTCCATTAAAGGGAGTTTTTGCTTGCTCAAGGGGGATTTGTTGGGTTTTTCTCTATAACAGTAACAAGGTCCTTGCTTTGTAAGGTGCTCTGAGATGACTTTTGTTGTGACTTGATGCTAAACAAATTGAACTGAATTCAGAGGGGTATGTTAGAAACAAGTTTTAATTGCTCTCTCTCTCTCTCTCTCTCTCTCTCTCTCAGGTGAGGTGCTGATGCCATCAGGTAAATCAGCTCAGCCAGTGATCACAGACAACTTGGATGGGACAGTCACAGTGCAATACTCGCCTACTGAGGCCGGCCTGCACGAGATGCACATCAAATACAATGGCACACATATCCCAGGTCAGCACAACACACGTTTGTTTTCATTCCTCATGGGGACTTGTATCGACTTGGCACACTTTCCAGGAAATGAAGCTAACTGGACACTGACTCATAGTTGGCACACTTAAGTATGTGAACTAAAGCCTTCTAAAACAGTTCCAGCATGGGGGCCTGATTGTGTCCCTCAGGTGTTAGTGTTTTGTTGTAGTGATGTTCATCATTTGTGTGTCACAGAGTCTCCCCTTCAGTTTTATGTGAACCACATCAGCAGCCCCAATGTCACAGCCTACGGTCCTGGTCTGAGCTACGGCGTCGCCAACAAGATTGCTACGTTCACCGTATATACTGATGATGCCTCTGAAGGTACGAGAGGGGTCGGAGAGCTGGCAGTTATTCTGGAAATGTCAGAATATATATGTGTGTGATAGGTTTGTGATTAGTTTGTGATGACAGCATCAGTCATAATGGTATCTGGTTGCAGAAGTTACATATTTTTGTAATCATTTATTATGAAAGATGCACATTTATGGAACAGTATCAAAGATTAGGCAATTTTGCTTAATATAATACCGATACCACTACATGTCAGTACAGATATTAAAACAGTCACTACTGTAGTTGCTGTAATAATTCCTTCTTTTCATACCAGCTCTCAAATTTAAGTAAAGGGGGACAAAATCCAAAGTTCTTGTTCTGTGTAAGAATGTATTCTTGAGTTTAGGTGAAGCTCATGAAAATGAAGCTGTGGCAGACAAACAAATCAGCTGTTTATGGCTACTCATCATTGGTGATGAGGTCATTGTTAATCAATTAGTGTGAAACTGTATCAAATATATTCTGTGTCTGTCTGTTGGTCCATCCAGGGGGTCTGGACTTGGCCATCGAGGGTCCATCCAAAGCAGAGATCAGCTGTGTGGACAACCAAGACGGAACCTGCGGTGTCAGCTACCTGCCCACTCTGCCTGGAGACTACAACATCCTGGTCAAATACAACGACGAGCACATCGCCGGAAGCCCATTCACCGCCAAGATCACCGGTCAGTCTGCACAGCAACACAGAGACCCTGCTATATGAACAAGCAAATCACTAATGGTCAATCTTTTACTGATGCACTAGAAAACAAATCTTCTTTAAATCAAGTCTTTAAAATTCACTTCTACATTCCAAACTTTTAGGTAAACAAAATAAATCTGGGATGAGAAATAAAAACATGGAAACCTATTACCTCACTGGCAGAGGTTTGTCTTCAACAAAAATGTCTTCAGTTCCTCAGAACTTCAGAACTGGATTTTCTTAGAGCTGACTGCATCTAAAATATTTGTTAGTATGTTAAATCTGTAGTCACTTTCACTATTGGAAACCGTTTCCCTCAGGCCTCAGCTTAAGGACTACTGCAGCTGATTTTAGGGAAATACATACTGCTGTCTGAGCTTTTTCATGCTCGTGTTAGATGTTCATCATCTTATTTCTACATTATGGAGTTTGAATGCACTCACTTTATTTCACTTAAGAGGCAGAGGCAAGCAGCTCAGACACACTCAGCTACATCTGCTAAATCCAAGATGAACACAGCAACATCTCCACAGCAGCGTCTTACCTGTGCTACTGTGTTTCAGAGGACAACCAGCGGCGCTCACAGGTCAAACTGGGCTCAGCTGCAGATTTCTCTCTGGATATTAATGAGACGGACCTCACCCTGCTGACCGCGAGCATTAGGTCGCCATCCGGACGCGACGAGCCCTGTCTGCTGAAGAGGATGCCCAACAACCACATTGGTAACACACACATACACACACACATTCTGAAGTCCTTAAAAAGTAAACAAAAATCTGTTTTTGTTTTTTTTGTCCATTTCCTCATTTTCTTTAAGCCTTGTATATCTGCCTCCTCCCCCCCAGGCATCTCCTTCATCCCCCGGGAGGTGGGTGAACACCAAGTCAGCATCCTGAAGAATGGCCGTCATGTTGCCAACAGTCCCATAACTATCATGGTCGTCCAGTCTGAGATAGGTGACGCCAGCCGGGTCAAAGTTCATGGTGACGGCCTCTTCAAAGGAACCACCTTCAACAATGCCAGTTTTGTTGTGGACACGCAGGAAGCTGGTCAGTACAGTGGCTCTGGCAGCCACATTTACAGCCGATATTTAAAAAATGTATTGATACTTCATTTCTTCTTTCACTAAGGAGAACTTAAAAGTGATGTATTGAGAACACATCTAAAAAGAATTGTGTGTCTGCTGTTACCTAGCCAGTATTAGCTTTATCTATCTGCATGTGTGTGTGTAGGTTATGGTGGCCTGGCTCTGGCCATCGAAGGCCCCAGTAAGGTTGACATCCAAACAGAGGACTTGGAGGATGGGACATGTGAAGTCACCTACTGTCCTACTGAACCAGGAAACTACATAGTCTCAATCCGCTTTGCTGAGGATCATGTTCCAGGTAAAAACAAATTGTTCTTTTTATGGCTTCCAC